>NW_013665622.1:312736-316505 GCF_000517525.1 Limulus polyphemus
TTCTACAAGGTTGTGGGGACCAGTGTGGGTAACTATTGAGCTCATGGGCATAAAGGACAGACAACATCACATTATTATTCCCCCATGGCTGAAAGGATGATCATGTTTGGTAGGACAGGGATTCAAATTCATGACCTGCAGATTAAGACTCAAGATCCCTGGCCATGCCACACCAACACCAAGACACATGCTTGTTACTCCAACAGTTTTGTACAACAATAACCAGTTCTTAATACTATAGATATAAATTATACTACAAGCTGTCCTATGGTAAGAGCAAAGAGCATAAAACTCGCATGTGATGCTCAAGCATACCATAAGGGTCCAAGTTAGTGTAGTCATGAAATTTGCGATTATTCTCGTAATACTTTAATATATTTTGTCACAATACTTCATTATAGTTTACTATTCATGTAATAATATCTTTGCTATGAACTGCTGTTCTCCTATTCCAACTGTATTTCATATTTGTCTGTTTTTAACTAACTTCAAACCAGAGGATGAAATTCTGTTGGTACTCAGTACCAGTTCTTTTTATTTTCTTCCATATGGACTACCTTTATCAAGTTCCAATATGTTTTGTATTTCTTTATAATTAAATTTGATGAAGAGGTACCATTACCTTGCAGAAAAGTTAATACTGTATACACTGTCAAATATCTGTTCTTCTATAAAATGAATTTAATCACTGCTTATAACTATTACATATTAATCAAGAATATAAGCATTTTCCATTGAAATAAAAAACCACTGCATTCTTGCAGTCTTTTCATGTACTATTTCAATTAAATAGCTTAAAGGCATTTTTTGTTGTTGTTTTGTAAATTGATATACTGGTAATTTAAAGCTTAATGGCACCCTATGTAATAACATGGGTTAAATGGCCAAGTCAGAGATACCTCAAAGTTTCAGGTACAGACATCTTCAATTTAAAACTTCTAGCCAAAGAGAGGACAATCAAGTCAGAAGTAGCAACTGCATCCTACATTTGGTTTGTTTTGAATTTTGTGCAAAACTACTCAAGGGCTATATGTGCTAGCTGTCCCTAATTTAGCATCAATAGACTAGAGGGAGAGCAGATAGTCAACACACCACCCCACCAACTCTTTTACCAGCAAATGGAGGGATTAATCATAACATTATAATACCACCACAGCTGAAAGAGCAAGCGTGTTCAGTGAAAGGGATTGGAACCCCTAAACATTGCGAGTCAAGCGCCCTAACTGCCAGACCTGTCTCCTACATACTCTGTGATATCATTAAAATATAAAAGCAGATTATTTTATAATTTATTTAGTTTTTATTAATGAAGTTTTCAGCAAGTTTCACACAATTTCTTAAAATAACAACCATAAGCATTATTCCACATGATTATATCAGGAAAAAAAACAAAAAACATTTACAACTTTCATGTAAACAATACGGATTGGAGTAAAATAGCACCGTGATATTGATGAAAGATGCAACGATTAATAATAGTCATAATAAACGAAAGATCTCTTGTAAAGCTCGTTTCTAGTCCCAATCTTAGAAATATTTTGTTCATGTTTACATAAGAAAACAACAAAGCTATTCTGGCCACAAATTTAGAAATGGTAAAAACGAAAATATGTTTCCAATCCAAAAATTAATCGCATTGCAAATATGAGATATTTCTGGCATCCTTGTATCACTGATCCAAATCTTGCAAGAGTTGGACACACTTTTTGTGCCGAACACCAGTAGCAATGTCTTCAGCTGCAAACATATAAGAATATATAAATGGACAACTATACAAAGAGATTAGCATATTAATATCTCTCTCCTAATACACTATCTATATTTACAATGTCTGTAAGTTCAAGTACAAATTTATATTTAAATTAGATATTTTGAAGAAGAAAAAAAAAAGATCTGGCAAAACAAATATCAAATAATATATAGCAGTAGTTAATATTAAAGTAACATTAATAAAAGATACATATAAATTTAAAGTTATTTAAGCTAACTAGAAGTGACTAAGAAGTTTATTAAAGCTGAGAAGGTAACTATACAAGAAACAAACTTTCAGTTAAAGGTGCCAATGTTTATTTATAAAATGTATATAATTATGTAAGAAACTTATGGCTCTTTCAATGTCATTAAAGTAGAAACTTTTAAAAACTGGATAAGCAATTTAAAATTATTACCAGTATCTCTAATGCATGGGTAACAGTAAGCTTTAAAACAACTATCAAAATTAACATTTTCTGAACAATACAGGTTTAGCTGAAAGTTTCCTTTCAATGATTAGTGAATACTAACATATGTAACCACTTTCAACTGATAAATACTGGGTCAGGTACAAAAAATTGCATTTCCCATGACTCATCCTCCCATATATTTAAGCCTTGTATACCTTACAATTCCTGGCATGTTATGTTAACAAAACTTTTTACTTCACAAAAAATTCTAAGGAAATTAAGAAGAATTCTTTAGATCAAACAAACCCTAACTTATTTCTTGTATTTAAATGTTGATTCATATAGCATAGAACATGGATGTTTTGTAATGTGAAAGACATCTGTACTGTATAAAAAATCCTATATCATAATCAACATTTTCCAGCTATATTAGATCCTACCAGTCCAGTGAAGTTCAGGATAGAAAATGTTATCCAAAATGTTTCTAAATATTTTTGGTCAAATTTCATTTCAGAAAGTATATGCTGCTTCTAATAAGATAAACAAATCTCCATAATGAATCGAACCAGTTTCAAATGAGGTAACTCAGTTCAAAGGAACATGATATAAAAAAGCAAGTTATTGGAATTCAGAAAGTATATGCTGCTTCTAATAAGATAAACAAATCTCCATAATGAATTGAACCAGTTTCAAATGAGGTAACTCAGTTCAAAGGAACATGATATAAAAAAGCAAGTTATTGGAATTCAGAAAGTATAGGCTGCTTCTAATAAGATAAACAAATCTCCATAATGAATCGAACCAGTTTCAAATGAGGTAACTCAGTTCAAAGGAACATGATATAAAAAAGCAAGTTATTGGAATTATTGAAAATTCCAAGTTCACCATCTTAAACTGCTATATTCTACACTCTATTAGCTGCAAACTACCATGAAATTTATACCTGTTCAAAATTTTTAATATTTAAAAATCAAATCACAAATTATATACTGCACCTCTTCTTCCTTTATTGTCCAAAGCTCTAATATTAGCACCAAGTTGAACAAGTTTATAAATAACTTCAGACTGTCCCTCCTGTGGAAAAAATAAAAAACACTATGATTACTTTACATTCTGCATAAACTGATAAAGTTGAAGGCATGGTACATCTGAAAACACATATTTATAAAATATCATAAGGACATGTTTTGGTCAATAAAGAATATCAATTAACCCAACAGATACAGAACATGGGTGAAAGTCCATGTCATCTCGTTTGTTGAACTACTATTTCATGAATTCATGTCAATAACTTTGGTATCAAACTGTAGATTATAATTCAAGTTCCAGTACTATATATTACTCAATTTCTTAATTTAAAAGCAAATATTAAAAAACACAGATAAACATCGATTTTTGTGTGTCATGTGGTATGTTGAATGCAGCATTGGTTCAAATTAGATGTTTGTGAAATCAAAAATACTTATAGTTTCGAATGAATTAGAAACTCAAATTACCGATATTGACAAGCTAGAATATAAAATAAGAGCCTCTTTTTTTTCTATTTGCTAACATATTGCTCATGTAATAAATCAAACACAGTGGCACCCCACCCACCTCTTTCCTTC
>NW_013665622.1:317453-328858 GCF_000517525.1 Limulus polyphemus
TAATTTAAAAGTTATAGCATGAAAACTATAACAAGCACAAAATGGTTACAAGGTCGGGCCCAAGGACCAAGCCCATGCTGAAAGAGTTAATTCATTTATTATTTCCTTAACTATATTAGATGAGTTTAAGGCATTAATTCTTAAGTTATAAATGTGGTTATGTGATTGTAGAAAGCTATATTAAAATAAAATTCCATGATCTTATCGAAAAAAGATATTTATAAACAATACACCAATTAACAGTGCCACACAAGAGTTATTTGCACATAGCCATTTCTAAGTTTTAATTAAAAGATTAAAGTAAAAGCAGATGATCAACAGCAACCACCACCAACCATTGTCTAAATGAATACAGGAATATGACCATAACTCACAAAATTCACTCACAACTCCAAAGTGCAGAACACATCTCTGAATGAACAGGATGCAAACCATGAATCCTCAGATTCATAGTAAAGACATATTACTGAACATAATCTTCAAAGTTTATATGCCAAAAAGAACTGTCCGAGATGTTGTCCCTAAACATTATGTTAACTGTGGTATCAAATTCAGCCAAACAACAAACTGGCCCAATTCTTTCTCAGTTATTAACTATTATACATTGTAAAATGTTCAACTGAATTTACTCTACTTTATATAAAGAAAACTGCACATTGTTGCTTACAGCTTTCTGCTAAAGATACTAATAACTCTTTCTTATGTACACTTTTTAATTTCAGTTGTATCTTCCATTCAAACTTCTTAGGTAACTGCCACATAACTATTGGCAATCATGTTTAAGGAAAAATTGACAATAAACAAATAATTAATCAACTTTATAAAATACAAAATTTTTCTCCTTTTTCATACAATCAACAGACTTGATGAAGAATCCATTTTTGAATTCATAAAACATAATTATTTAAATGCTTAGTCAACAAACAATGCCAACATACATATTTTTGTGAAAATAGAGAAAGAAAAGCACTAACATCAAGCGCATAAATTTCTTATAATTTCTATGAAATATCCTCTATTGTCAATGTTTACTTGAACTCTTTACGCTTAATTTCAATACACACTGGTTATTAGAGTAGACACATTCCTACAAAAAAACAACTTTCCTTGACTTCTCAGATACAATGATAGTTTCCAGACATGTAGACATGCATAAATGACAGAAATTGTTGAGTTTAACAATATAAACTAATTAAAAACTAGCATTAGTATAATAATCTAATTTTTGTTTTACCTATAAATAAAAATATGATTAATCTTTAGCTTCAACATTTTGGAATGAGCTGTCTTCAAGAGTGGTGGAGGCAGAAAATTTAATGGAGTTCAAAAAAAGATTGGATGAATACATGAGTGGTAAGGGGTGGTTATAGCTGGGAGCTTGAAGGGACATCAATAGGCTAATAAGCTTCTTTTTGTCCCTTTGAAATTTTATGCATTTTATTTATAAAATTATGAACATTTTATGTACTTTTTTTATATACATATTTTTTTTACAAAGCAAAAAAAATATACTACACATCAGGCAATGCTGAATCAACATTACTATGTGTGAAAGTGTTAAATGGTAGCTTCCTTTTATGTACATACCTTTGCAGCAAAATGAAGTGCTGTTTGTCCCAGTGGTGAAGTACTATTAACATTCATGCCATATACCTGTACTAAGTGTTCACATGCTTTTATACTTCCTGCTTGAGCTGCTAAATGGAGAGCGTTTCTTCCAAGAGCGTCTTGGTACGATATGTTAGCCTAAAAACACACAAGCATATTTAAACTTAAGTTGCTCAAGAACATACACTTATTCAAATCTTAAAGTTTAATAGTAATAAAAATTAAACTTTCAATAAAGTTATCACATTACATAGTTGTGAGGGTCATGATAATAATAAATGAAGCATATAATAATAATAAAAAAAAAACACAATACGAGTATTTTTATCATCAGTTATATCATTTTTTAATTAACTTTATGATAATATTTCATAAAATTACCTCCATCATAGTAGTTTAGGTTTAAAGAATTACAAGTAACAGTATCTAATAATTTTAATTTGGAGTTATTGTTCAAACAATTCAAGTAAGAAACTCACACCATGTTTTATCAAAATATCCACAATGTCTATATAACCTCCTCTTGAAGCATCCATAAGGGGTGTGCTACCGCAACTGTCCTGTCGGTCAAGAAGATTATGCTCTCTATTCAAAATAATGTCCACTATTTTCAAATGACCATGAAGAGCTATAACCATCAGAATTATGCATCACATTTGGAATCAACCTTCCATTATAAACAAAGCTTTTACTTGTTAATATATTCTTTAATTTTCATTCTAAACTTTATAACACAATTTATATGTACAAAAGCAGAACTATTTAATGTAAAAATGGCAGTTTTTTTTTCAATTTTATGAATAACTGTTTATCATGTAGTATTCAACTGAAAAAAAAATGTTAAGTTGATTATTTTCAGCATCTTCAATATCACAAAATGAGTGATTTCTTAAACTGGTAAAATTCAGAAAAGGTTACTGGGGAATGACTAAAACCTAATGAGCTCAAACGAAAGGATCTGAAGATGACATGTTCACATGACTTGTCTCGGATGGACAGACAAGAACAAAGATGGGATACATTCCAGTACCCACAATATGGGGGGTTTGGTTAACATATCAGCTTTCAGACTGGATTAGGTGAAATCATGTTTCCATAGACAAGAATGAAAAGCAGCTGCAACTCACCCAAGGATCTCCAAGGAAACTAGAATGTTTACATGAGCAGAAAAAATGAAGGACCCAATACCATCAAACAGAATTGAAAGTCACTAAGAAAATAGAAAAGGTTAAAAAGGACTAAACTGGTAAAAAGAAAACCATCACCAAGAATATAGCAGAAAATAAAAACAAAAATTACATTCCAAAGTGCAATGAAAAAATGTGATCCAACAAGTACTGTTAAGATGAATACAGACTTGCATGGAAGTATAAGTGGCCAAAACAAACTGAACAGTAATTCTTCCAATGGAGTGTAGAAAGTATGTGACGAGTCACATCAGCTGGTCACAGGAATGAGTATGTAGATTATGCAAATTTAGACCATTAAATAAGAGAGGAATCTAAAAAAATCAACAAGAACAATTACACGGTCGATACCTTGGCAATTAGTCAGAGGAATAGCTATTGATTACAGCAAAGAAAAAACTATTTTAATAAAATATTTTAATTCATTAAACAACCTTTAAACAAGTCTTTATTTCGTTACCCTCTCATTTTGGATCTCTAAACATTTGGGAGATCAATTAAGTTATGAAGTTTGTGAAATTTACCTTACATGACTTTTTATCAACCAGGTAAAAATTCATCTTTAGCTAGTTGATAAAAAGATCACAACAAAACCAATTTTAATGAAATATACAAAGTGTTACAAAATGTATATGCCCCCCCCCCCAAAAAAAAGTATCAGCTGTATACATAATGGACTAATATTTATTAACAGCATGACAAGTGTACAACAAGGTTTAATCGGTAGTGTTTAGGGATCCAGCACAAGTCCATTTTCAATTAATTCATTTAAAAAGAAAAGGAAAAGGAGAATGAAAACAATTTATTATTACTTCTACTCCTTATTCATGGATAAATAAAACATGTCTCAGAATTCTGGGAGCCAACCTTCAATTAAGTCACTTGAAAGAATAATTGGCTAAATTTTACGAGTCGACGAAAAAAAGGAACCCTACAAGTGTGTTTAATGGTTTACAGTCTAAAAACAAATACATATATTTACCCAAAAACAAAACTATATAGGAAAAAATCACAACAAACATATATATATGCATGTATATACACACCTGCCCTAGTGGCCACCTTCAAGGGTCATGTATGTGCACATAACATTTCTTTGAGTGATATTTAGGCAGATAAAGCAGTCAAAAGTTTGATTCATTTAGTCTTAATAAACCATACACATAAATGATAATTACCTATGCATGTTATTAAAAATAATGCTGTTTGTGTAAAAAGAAAGTTCTGAATAATGAATTCTGTGCAAATCTTACAGTACCTGCTGTGTGAAGAGGGGTTCTTCCATTTTTGCTGACTGTATCCAACTGAAGGCTAGTCTGCTCCACAAGGTAGTTAATAATGTCCGAGTTCCCTTCTCTAGATAATCATTTAGATATCTATAACACATCATACACATATACTTTATTTTCTGTTACTCAAAACAGATTTCATAGAGTTTTGAAAGTATGAAAGAATATTTTACTTTGCATAAAAAGATGTTTACATTATTGGTACAAAAATTGAGTTGAGTCAAAAATCTTAGGCTTTAACTTTTCAATCAATAATTAAAAAAGAAAAAGGACTAATCAGTGACACAAATTACAATTTTTAGTTCAAGCACTAACAAAGTTCAGTAAAGTTTTAGTAGAATTTTTTGCTTTACACATTTAAAGAATACATCACTGAAACATTTTCCTAAATATTTTTGATTATGTGAAACTCATTTTTGAAACAAAACTATGCCAAACTTTTTTTTTACACCAGCTAAAAAATTGTTTTACTAAAAAATTCAACATTTACTTAGGCCTCTTACAATTGGCTGGAAAATCTTTGTCATTTGTAAAACATAATTTTATTCACCCAAAGCTGGAACACAGGGCAGGAACAATAATTTAACTTAGTTCACAATTAAGTCCTTTTAGTAAATAACTGCCTTTCTGGAACATTATTTTACTTCCTTATCTCCAAAATATTTTACTTGTTTGAAGGTAAGCCTCTAGTGGTATCACCCATTGAAACATGTACTTATCCAACAAGCCTAATGTCATTTTTAATAAGTTTTTGCACACTTTATGATGTATTTAGTATAGTTAATTTATACATAAGCTTGATCCTTTACCATACTTATTTCATTCAGTTTCACAACTGTACAAAAAAAAAAAGACATTGTAAAAGATTACCTTTTATTACTAGTTTTATTACTTATTACTAGTTTATTTTACTCAGCTAATTTCCAAACTATTCTATTTGCTGGAAGAAAACCTTCTATTACATCCAAAATTAAATTATTCATCCAATTTCAAAATTTCACAAACAAAAGACATCATAAAAAATTATTGATGGGCCACTCACAATAATTTGTCAACTTTTCCCTCGATTAAACCAAATCAAACTAAATAAACAAAGCAATCTACCTGCAGGCAATATGGAAACTATTCCATCCATCTTTATTCCGAAGAAGGAGATTGGCTCCACCTTCCACAAGGGCTCTAATTACATTCAGATTATTCTTTGTACATGCCAACATCAAAGGTGTCCTGAAACAAAACAAAAAAACGAATAATGATAACTGCAAAACCAAGTTCCTTATATGAGTTGGTTTATGTAATTTTAAAGAAATGTTTTTATTTTTGTGGTGAATTGTTTAACCAATAACCTGCATGAAAATATTTGAAAAGACAGTTCATATTTTGATTAACTTACATGGATTGGTTTAGATCATCTTAAGACTTTATTAATTGCAAGAAAATATCAACCCTCTTCAAACAGATCAAAATCAAAGTTTTATTAATTTGTTTTTATAATACAGGGTGAGCAATAAATAGGTTTACCAAAGGATTTTTAGTTCACTTACTTTATTTTAAAATTTCTAAATTTACAATTGTTGTTTGATTTACCACCTCCTGAAATGGTTCATCAATTTACAAAGAACAAAGGATTTTTGTTCTGAAGACATGGTGGTGAACGTGAAAATAATGTAGAAAAACACTTTGAACACCTTCTTTAAGAACGAAAGTGTCTTGTAAGATAATATAAGTCTTGTTTGTTTGCCTCTATTAGGTTATAGTAACAACATACTATATTTTGTATTGTACACCTGACTGAATAAACCTTGGTTCACAAGTTGGGTAATTAAGCTAAGGCACACCCTGTACCTATTTCCTGAACATATTTGCCACTTCAAGAAGAACATAACAGTCTTAAAATATGTGCTAAATGTACTTTTGCATTTGAAAATCTACAATACTATAGGTATTCAGATGTCACCAACACTTTATTCAAAGGAACAAAACAACTTAATGAGTTCCAAACCTACACACAGAAAGTTTATGACAAAACATGAAAAAAAAAGAACACAAACTATTTTTCTTACATATTCTATTTAAAATAATGGTTTTTGATGTTGTTTATATCATGTACACACATATGCTAGTTTGCACATTAATTTTATTAATTTTTATAGATTTTGTACCAGAACAAAGAAAATGTGATTGCTGTTTTGACCTAAAAAGTTTATAAGGTAGCTAACACTGTGTTGTTAAAATTGAATCTGAAATAATTAAAAATAAGTTACAGTTATCCAAGTTCCTTAAGCAGCAAGTTAAACAAGAAAACAAACCAGATATTGAAAATATATTCATCATTTTATCACCATCCAAAAATACAAAAGATAATGTTTTTAGTTCTTACCTATTAATTCTTATCAAGATCAAATGAAACGTTTTAAGTGACTGCTTGTTAAGCTTTCACCTACAAATTGAAATTAGATTCATTTTCACAACCCAATTCAGAATTAAACATTCTTTATTCTTCAAAAATGGAGTTCATTTTTAACTACATGCTTATATAAATGGTGGTTATAAATCAGATCAAACCCTCTTTGTTTAGCATTACTTGTCACTGAGCACACAGCATTTCAAAACAATAAAGTTTCAGATAAAAACTACAAAAGTGGAGGAGCCCACCAGATAACAGTACCTGCAGATTTTAAAAAATATAAAAACAACAGAATAACTAATAACAAAAGAAAGAATATATTACTACAAACGTCATCTGAGCAGTGTTTTTATTTTTATACAACAAAAGCTCAAAATGCTGTTAATGTGAAGAATCAAGTCCAATTATTTATACTTTTTTTCCCATTAAAATACTTCTAGATTTGTATAAGTATCTGTATGATTTTGTTCACAAACTTTATCTTTTGATTACTTGAATAAATATCTCTGAAATTTCAACACATGTAGTTCTTCTAAAACAAACAACATATTTCTAATGTCATTCATCATGTGGTAGTTACAATCCCACTCGGGCACATGTGTAGTATTTACAAAAAACTAATGGATATGTGTAGTAATTACAAATCCACTGAAGAACAAGTATAGTAATTACAAACCCACTAAGACATCTGGAACAATAACAAATTTATAAAGGACATATGTAGTAATTACAAACCCATTTAGACACCTGATATAAGTATAAACGCACTAATGGACACATATTGTAATTATAAACCCACTAAAACATTTTGAATAATTACAAACTCACTAAGGGAAGGATGTTGTAATTATAAACCTACTAAGGAATGAATATAACAATTAAAAACCCAATAAGAGACATGTTTGATAATTACAAATCCACTAAGAGACACATGTAGTAATACAAATCCACTAAGGGACACATGTAGTAATACAAATCTACTAAGGGACACATGTAGTAATACAAATCTACTAAGGGACACATGCAGTAATTACAAATCCACTGAAGTATACATCTGTTAGTCCAAAACGTTTTTGTTTAAAAAGAAAAAAGAGAATTTGACTGAAAAAGAGCTTAATTAAAATGAGACAAATGAATGCAACATGGCATTAATTGTCTAATGTTAGTAAAGCTTATGTATAGCTCCATGGTTGTAAATTTTCTGAAGCAATCTCATAGGAAACCAGAGCTCTTTTGGTGTACAAGTAGCTAATAGTGGGAATTCAAAAAATTATTTTATGGGTAAAAAAGAAAAAATGCTTGCTACAATCTGTAGTTCCAGTAACTAATTAACTCACCAATCTGCACGCTTCAAACTGTCCACGTTAACATTAAGAGACAAAAGATATCGAACACAATCTATCTGACCAGCCTGAGCAGCTTCATGTAGGGGACGTTTTCCATCTAGGTTAGCTTGTTCAAAATTAACATAACCCTTCGGCTTTTCTTCATTATTCAGATACCTAGAAGTTTAAACAAAATAAAAATCTCTACATTCTGAAACATTTAGGTAAAGAAAATGTTAACTTCTCTGCAAAACAAAAAAGCTAGAATTCTACAATAATAATATGGTGGAGGAACCAGGATACATAAAAAAATTAAAAATTACCACTGGGACGAGGGGTAGCCTAATGGGGCATCACTCAATGGGAAACTGCATCCTTCTCCCAGAGAAAGATAAAACCACAATGTGAAGTAAGTAATGTGACACAAACAAGTCAAGGGTAATTCACATCCACACGTGCAAAATCTCATATGGAGAACATAAACAATTAGAAGCAATGAGAAAACAAACTTGATGGGAAGAGACACACAAAAAACAAGAAAAATGTAATCACAAACAGAAGAACACACAAGACAGAAAAAGTGTTTAACCCAGCCAGTCAAAGTGGAAGGAGACAAGGTACCAATGAAAAAAGAATCTCATGGCTAAAAAAGATGTTTTTGACTGCTGTGGAATGGGATAGTCTTAGCGAGATAACAATGAACATCTATCTCCTTCAGAATAAAGGAGATGAATGGGGAAGAAAGGGAAGAAGATTGATTAGAGAAAATGTCCAATTACCTTCCCTAGTAACCTAAGTTTTGTGAAGGAATAACTGGTCAGGGAATAGTGTTCACCTGTCCCTGGGATAATATGTGCTGAAGTGTCCAAGGCACAAATGTCATGAGAAAGACCAACAGTTCAAATGAGGGGCATATGAGAGTCCTGATGAATAAACAAAGGTTCTAATCCACAAGAGGAACCAGACAAGAATAATGGCTGATCCAAAATGCTCAGAAGAGACTCACTAGAACCAGGAAATAACAGAAGGACATGAAAAAAAAAAATCATGTACAAGTGATAGTAGAAATGGGAAGAAGTCGAAGAGGATGATAGACACATAAAAATAGATTGAAAGAATCCAGATTCAGAATATCAACTGCCAGAGCAGTACAGTCTAGGACTGGAAACCAAAAGAGTGGCAGCTAGGTGTTGAAGCTAGTCAGAAAGACAAGTGATAATAAGACTCCCAAAGTAGGAGCAAAGCCATTGAGAATACCAGAAAATGAATGTCTGCATGGGAAGAATCCAGTCTAGGTAAGACAGTAAATTGGCCACCAGGACCTAAGCTCCTGAGACATGATAGAATGGCAACCAAACATGGTGGTCATGGGCCCAAAAAAGAAAGTCTAGATCAAGAAAAACATAGGTCTCGAGAACAAGTACCTCCTATTGATGGATGTAAAAAATGACAGAGGAGGTGCCAGAATGACTCATGATAAGAAGACCAAATAAATGAGTCAGAAGATGGTGGAAAATCCATGGAGTAGCCAAAGTCTCAAGGATGTTCATATAAAGAGGCCACTCCTCTAGAGACTAGACTTTGGAAATGGATCAGGTGTCCAGAGCTGCATTCCAGATGAAAAAAAGAGAGATATCAGTTGATACGTTTAGTTTGTAGGTTTGATTGTTGTCAAGTGCAAAGATGTATATGTTCCACCAGTGCTGCATCTATCATGGGCATGGAAACCAAAATATTTGAGCATTTTAAGCCCTCAGCTGACCATTGAGGAACTTCAAGAAGGTGTAAAGGAGAAGGGAAAGACACAAGAGAAGACAGTGGATCTCTGGCTAGATTAGCACTGATCAACCTAAATCCACTGACAGGAACAGGTATGAGCACATTCAAGAGGATCTATCAAAACCTGTACACTGGTTTAAAACAAAGGGAAACTATACTGTGAAGGAAGGCTTGGCACAAACACTATAATTCATATTCTAAAATTACAAATTTGATTAAAAAGGAAAAAAATAATCAAAGTTAATATAAATTGAACCAAAACTCTAACTGAAACGTTTGAAATTTTGTATCTTTCTCATACCAAGAAAATAAAAGAATAAACTGTAAATGGTAAAGGAAGTTTAAAATAATCAGCATAAAAAGTCTCTTAATTCTTAAGAAAAACATATCTAAAGAAAGTGGTGCTAAGGGGGAAAAAAAGGTCTTTGTTGTAACACTATTGCTCATAGTATTTACTGTACATGGAATATGTGGAAGGTTACAGTTTAATACTGATCACATAATAGGCTGACACAGTCCACGTTAGTATGCGTAGAGGTTGAAGTTCCATTCAAGGCTTGTGGAATAAGCAAAACATTTTTTCGGCAGATATGCAAGATGCAAAGTACCATTACTAAAGGAAAATACTCAAAAGAAAGAATAAACTTTTACTTAGTAATATTACTTGTTTTTCACATATCAAGAACTTCGTTTTAGCTACATTTACAATCTTATTCATTCACAGTTTACTATTTCACATAAGTGACTAATATAGTTAAAAGTGAGTCACAAACATATCTGGTAGACTTACTATGGTTCACAGATAATCTTTTTTTTTTCTATTTTTACAGATAGTAGTAAATATACAAAATAACCCTTACTCCACTGTAATTTGAAGTACAAAAGGTGTGTTCTTTGTTTCTTACTTTAGGCAGACTTGAAGTGGTACATAGTGTATCCCGACGTTTTCTTAACAGAACAAATATGCACCTTTATGTCTGCTACAGTAGCTAAGAGAATAAATGAATTTATTGTATACATCTGTATAAGTATTCTTATTTCTATGATAGTTACAGCAAAAGCATGCAAAACAGGTATAGGAAAATGAGGTAAGACATTCCCCTTTGATAAATCAAATACTTTTATATATCATTGGTTGTAATGTACTGCCATCAGAGTGAATGATATATAAGTATTGTCAACATGATCTCAATGTGTAAAAATACTGATTGATTGGTGCGAATGTGACTGATTAAAAAACAGCATTTTGTTTTTCATTTTTGAACAGCTTTGATATAAGGTAACCACTATAACTCTTATGGCAACAAAGTAAATATTTCAGGGAATTTAACTTTATTGATTTCAAACAATGAGAGGTTACAGACAACTGAATTCTCCATAAAAGAAACATAGTTCAAGTTGATTAATGTTTCTTACAACACATGATCAATTTTATATGAGACTTAAGGTAATAGTCACCACCCATTGTGTGACAATCTTACCCCGCACCAACAACGTATGTTTCAGCCATCGGGTTCAGCCAGAATATGTGTCACTGCTCCACACTAGTATCCACATTATTTTGTAACACTGTCCTAGATAATATATATAAATTGTGCATGGCACACAGCTTTCTCAATCGCTAACAGAACATTTAAGGAATGATTTAAGTGATTTAAATGTAGTGTTTATTTTACATTGCAGTTGATATAACATAATATAATATTTTGGGATAACATGGGACCTATTGGTCCATCTCGGCTGTCCATCCTCAACTAAGTTAAAATGATTGAAAAATAATAATAATAAAATATACTTGTACTTATCAAGC
>NW_013665622.1:328968-333396 GCF_000517525.1 Limulus polyphemus
AACCACCCTGTTAGAAAAATAAAAGTGTTTTAGCTGAAGATGACTGCTACCTTGCCAAAATTTATATTTGTGTCCCCTAGCCCTACTATTCTCATTGTTAAATATAAAAAAGATGATACACCAACATTATCAATTCCCTTTACAATCTTAAACACCTCAATCAGATCCCCCCCCTAACTCTTCTTTTTTCAAGAGGAAACAATTTGAGAGATTTCAGCCTCTCGTCATATGACAACCCCTCCATCCCAGGCGCCATTCTAGTAACCCTTCTCTGAACCCTTTCCAACAATTCAATGTCTTTCCTGAGGGATGGAGCCCAAGACTGAACACAATATTCCAATTCCCTCACCCATTGTGTGACAATCTATATGATTGTCTTCTCTGAACCCTTTCCAACAATTCAATGTCTTTCCTGAGGTAGTGGAGCCCAAGACTGAACACAATATTCCAAATGTGGCCTAACCAGTGACCTGTACAATGAAAGTATAACCTTTTTAGACTTGTATTCAATATTTCTATGGATACAACCTAAAATCCTATTTGCCCTAACACTAGCAACAGCACACTGCTTGGATGATTTTACATACTGATTGACTATTACACCAAAATCCCTTTCCTTTGTAACACTATTAAGGTTATTCCCATACAAATTATACTTATAATTCAAATTTTATAACCCACATGCATTATCTTGCATTTATTATAATTAAAACCCATCTGCCATTTATTTGCCCAACTCACTAAATGATCTAAATCCGTTTGTATATCGGCAGCATCCTCTTCACAGCTAACAACACCCAAGACCTTAATATCATCTACAAATGTAAGTAATTTATTGATTATTCCTTCATCTATGTCATTATGCAAATCAAAAAGAGCAAAGGTCCTAAGAGTTAGCCCTGAGGTACCCTACTTGTGACATTAATCCAGTCTGACTGAACTCTATTTGTAACAACCCTCTGCTTTCTTCTATCCAATTTGCTAACTTATCCCCCACACCTATAGAGCTAATTTTTTTTACAAGCCTTTTATGTGGCACCTTGTCAAGTGCTTTCTGAAAATCCAGATACACCAAATCTACACCTTCACCTCATCTATATAAGCAGTAACCTTTTCAAAGAATATTAAAATATTTTTAAGGCAAGATTTTCCCTTAGTGAAACCACATTGACTATCCAATAAAATTCTAAACTTTGTTAAATGACTTTGCAAAGCATCTTTTAACAGACTTTCTAAAATGTTTCCCACACCTTGTCCATTTTCAACAACCACAAGAAGTGCATTTTTGTAATATCTTAAAAAGGACTATATCCAACCTTTGTTTTAACTAGAAATGATGTTTATAATAAAACATAGTTCATTGTAAATCATTAAATTTGTCTTAATTGATGAAAAGTTCATTCAAAATTAAAGTGACCATCTTACCCCCTCCCCTACTCTTTCCTTGAAAAGCTATGTTATGTGTTGTTGTAACAGTTTCCAGTTAATGCAGGGACCAATATATTACATTCCCAAATTCATAAGGAATTTAACTTTGCTTGAGGAATTTAGTTTTTTTTTGTTGGCTATCCCAAACGGGAATGTATGGTTCATCTGTATTCCTTTAGTTATGAACAATGAAAGTAACGATATTTCATGTATGCCAAATCTTCCTTTGGCCAAACAATACAAATGTCTAAATTAAAAAATAGCTTGTAACAGTATTAGTTTACTTTAGTTTTGAATTGAAATATATATATATATCCAGTCAACAACTATTTTCACCTCACTAATGACAACAGTCATTGCACAAACATGTCTTCTGACATTTCAGTGCTTGACATGTATCCGCAGTAATATTCTACAGGTCAGAATGTCAAAATGTGTTTGTCTTATACTTGATGGTAGTCAGTAGTTCGTGAAATGTTACTACACCAAATCACGATATCATAATGTTGTGGCCAATTCTATTCAAATGTTTTTCTTATTCAAAAGAACTTTCATGGTCTTAGTGACTAGGCCAGAACATAAAATGAGTTTCATGTGAGGAAAATACTGATATTGCAAAAGACCAGAACAAGTACATTTCTTGTGCTACTACCTCCCATAATGAAGCCACAATGGTGAAATCTTTCCTGAAATATAGATTTTTTTATCATTACCTGGAGGTTGTTTTTTCCAACTTTATTATCAAAATGTCTAAATCCCTCAACTCCCTCTATTATGCACTACAAATTCTAAAAAGCATCAAAGTTAATATTTGTGAAAAAATAATAATAATTGAGCCTAAATATAGCCTTTCACATCCACATACCTATCTAACAAAACTTTAAGAGAATCAAAACTAACAGTGTAAACAACATAACCTGGCAAAGCATTTCACAATCTTATAACTAGAACTTAAAATATTCATTTTGTCTGCATCCAAACTTTTAAACCTTAAATCTACTATCTCAAATATTCAAGTTTGTATTCTACTATTTTCATTCCACCACTTAAATATATCATCCATCAGAAACCTGTTCAAACCCCTAACAATTTTGAATACTTGAATTAAGTCTTCTTTAATGCAAACAAATGTAAAATTCTGAGTCTTCTTGCAGGTATAATTCTAGTAACCCATACCTTTCAACGGATTGAAATCCTTACTAAAATAAAGGTAGCAGAACTGAACATAAAATTCCAAATGAAACCTAACCAGCATGACAGGTTCAACTTCAAAATTCTTATAAACACAACCAAGAACTCTGTTTGCTCTTTTCACTACAGCCAAACACTCAATACTGGACTCCAGAGTTTTCACAGGTATTAATATAAGAGATATGGTATTACATGAACTGTTGTCTACAGTGTGGGAGATATCTGTAGAGAAATCAGCTGGTAAAGAATTGCAACACCAGTAATGATTAATACTTACTTTAGGACACCCATTGCACCATTTCGTGCTGCAACATGTAACACTGTATCTCCCGACTTCTCGTGATAAACATTTGTCCATGGAATTGGGTCATACTCCTTGTTCTTTAATATAAACTGGTGAAGCTCTTTAGGGTTATCTTCCTGAGCTAGATGAAGCAGCCTGAAGAAAAACTGTGATCTTCTCATAGTTTACTTCATTGAATTACAAAAACTCAATGCTCATCAATGATTTACTGTGGTATCTGAGAAAACAAAATTAATGTCAGCAGTTATTCTGTTAGAAAATATAAGCAGCACATATGAAATTCTTAGTAAATAATTTTATTTGAAAATTAAATAAAAATTATGTTAAATCTTGTCAATGAAGGTAATACTTTCAATGGAAAATTTTTACACACAATTTATCTTTTATAAGGCTTTAGTTACAAATTTCTATCACGCCATTACTACAAGTTTTATATTTTATCACGACAAATTTTATTGCATATAAAATGAGTTTTAATTTACCTTCAGAACGAACATATTAAATATGTTTTACTCAAAGGCTGTATATTTCTGATATATGTGACACTAAAACATATAAAAAAAATTAATTAAACTATACATGAATACCAATACCATTATAATATAATAAATAAAAACCCTATAAGTATACCCTGAGCGTTTTCGAAAGCACTCGGGTTATAGGGTTTTTATTCATTTCTATCAAGACTTCTTGAACCTACGTGTTTTTCTAACATCATGAAAATACCATTATAATTACATTCAAGGTCTTATATTTGTTTTATTTATGCTAATTTAAAAGTTCCTGTGCGCAAGTAATCTAAAGCCTTTAGTCTAAAACTAAGCCTAATCTATTAATCATTCTTGGTCATCAAGTTGATGTATCATTAATCTAACGAAATGTTTTCATCAAAATTAATGTTGTTAAGACAACATTTCCGACCCTTTGCAATGCCATATGGCATGCTCTCTCTCACGATGGCACAGTTCAAAGATTATTCTAATAATTATGTGATAATATTATGTACTTATGTCATTTATATATATAGTTTTTAACAGTCCTTACCATAAAAGATTATCAAGCTCAGTTAACCCATTAATTTTTATGCTACAATAATCATAACTATATTGTTTCACATGTAATCGGTAAAATTAAAAAATAAAATTGTTAGAATACCATACTTTCATAACGCTGCTGGAGGGCGTTTTACACACTTTGTAATTACAATAGGAAAATCGCTCGGATGTGGGTTCTGGAGATTTTCACACCGAATGTGACATTTTTCACTCTTTTCAACTAAATTGTTCTAATAACATAAAATAACGTTTTGGGACAATGTGGGACCTATTAGTCCATCTCAACTGTCCCACTCTCTAAACTAAACTAAAACTATTTGATATATAAATTTAAACACAAAAAAAACTTAAAGCCAGCCCATATAGTTATCAAACTTTCTCTTAAACTCACTAAGATTAACAGCCTCTTCAACATCCGAAGGCAACCCATTCCAAAGGCCAACCAACCTG
>NW_013665622.1:334187-357931 GCF_000517525.1 Limulus polyphemus
AAGTTACGGCCTTGATCTGAATGCAGTTCGTATGGCATACCAAACCTGAAGAAGAAATCAATAATAGCTGAAGCTACAGTTGTAGCCACTTGGTGAAATAATCCATCACCACACAAATGTACCTGTTTCCAGAACGAGTTTGAGGCAAAGGACCAGCAATGTCAATGGCCTCTTTCCATTGGTGCGCCAACTTGATATTACTTCATTGGAGCACGTCCATTAATCTAGGTTACTTAAAGATCAGTTAAGAGGACTTCATAAATGCCATTACTTTGTTATTATTATTATTATTCAGACACTGATAGCAGTCTTATCAAGATATTTGACGAAACAACTGAAAAGTGTAACATTAAAAGAGAGTGTTGGATTTATCGTGTTCATTAAGAGGATTTCGTTTGTCTGTGGTTAAGAGCAAAGCTACACAATTGACTATTTATGCTGTGCTTAGTACGGGGATCCAGACACAGTTTTTAGCATTATAAGCCTTCAGTCTTACAGCAGAGCTAATGATGGGGCACACTAACAAACATTTTCCAAAGTACTAATTGTTGCAAACAACCAGTCATCTCGTTAACAGTTAATAGAAATGTTTAAATGGTTAATTTTTCTATTATTTAACTATAAGCTCTTATTCCTTGAATGTTCGTGGTGTCAGCTTTGACACTCCAAATTGGTAATATAAAAATTCGATGCTGATCTTCTTGGCTTTATTTATAAACATATAACCGTAATTTAGACAACTGAAGCATACTAAAGTTGGAAGAGAATTGTGTTATATAATATTCCGTGAATTTTCTACCTTCTGATATTAATATCGTATTATTATAATGTTATCAGATATTCTGAGTATGTATACTTTTCACATAACATGTAATCAAGAAAGCCTTTATATTGACTTCGTTCTTACTGCTTTTGTTCCATTCTCATTTTATTGAGGTCACACCTGTTCTGTCCATAGATATTATGTTACACTTTGTGCAAAAATGTAGACAGCAATGATAATTCAGATGATATTTCGAGGTAACGCCCTATGCCCTTGTCATGATATAAAAGACTGTTTAGATTAGATGTTATTGATTGATTTGTTTTTAGGAATGAGTATTTTATTATTGTTTAGTTTGTTATAATAAGAATTAAAATCAGATGATTGTAGGAGGTTTTGTTAATAATTTATTGATGTTGAGACTATTGAACGTCGCGTGCAATACATTGACGTTGAGAACAGACGATTAGGTGATAAAGATAATAAATAGCGTGAGACAGAAGCAGACACATCACAGCAGACACACAATAGTATACAGATAGTAGCAGGAGAAAGTAAAATTACAAAAGTAAAAATTAACTATCGTAGAAGTGATAGGCCTAACGTTTAATATGTTAGAGTAAGTCTAACAGTAGAAATGGAGACAAGAAAAATAATTTATTCCGCCAAAGCGTGGTTCTAAAGTAATTGAATTAGCTTGAGTGAACTTTGAAAAAGAAACAAATAGTATATCTAATATGTTTTCAATTTTATCTTTGATGAAAATATAAGAAATCCGTAACATCATAATCAACGTAGTTATGAGAAAACAGATATTTAATAATAATTTAAAATTTTTACAAATCATGTATTAAACCCATTTAGCATTCCATTTTCAGAAATGAATACTATACATGAATATTAGTTTTAACCTAAATAATAAGTTATATCTTTTGCTGGCAACGCGTTTCACTCAGTCTAGAGCTCATCAACAGGGATGGGACACAAAAAGCTAAGTAGTTGTGGAAACATTATTCACAAAACTGTTTGTTACAACAACAATTTTTTATGGTGTGAACATCTTTTCTAAACAGTCGAGACATTATTATAATTAATTACACTTCTGGCCTATTATATTTTTAATACTGCATTCTTTATTTAGTCTCTTACTAAAGTTTTATGGATTTTCTAGAATTAGATGAGTGTATAATTACAGCATGTTGGAAAACTATTCTTGTAAACTCCTTTAATTCTTGAAAATCTTTAAAGGACTAGATAAAACATGCAGCATTAAAAACTAATAAGCTTGATACTAATAACTTATGACAAGTATATTTAATTATAATTATGCTTCGCCAGCTTCGTAAAAGCGTTCACACCATAACAATAAATAGTAAGTGATTTTATTTGTTAATGTTTTTTTTTTTTTTTTCACTTAATAAATTTTAGAAACTACTAAAAGTTCCAGAGGGCTACGTTATTAGTTGAGGGCATAGAGATAGTAAATGTTTGTGGTATTATTCAGCTGGTATAGATTAGATACTAATATTATTATCTATGTGTTTGGTTGATGATCAAGTGATCAAAAAAAAGAAAAAGAAAAACTTTCAAGTAGGAGTGGCAAGTAAAGCACAAAGGTAAATTCAATAAATGCCTTTACTTTAGTGTAGCCAAAATCTCATATTATACTAGATTTACTTTTGTTAAAAGTGTTATCAATTTTATCAGTATCACTGAATATCACAATATCAATATCACTATCAGGTAAGTTGTAGAATTGGGTAAAGAATTAGTTCTAGAGCCTCACATTCTGACTAATTATTAGTATCATAGTAATATTAATAGTTAGTAATATTTGATTATATTAATGTAAATTTTGAATTTTGTGCATAAGACAGTGACACAGTTTACTTGAATTTGTTGAAGTTAAACTATGTACAGAAATCTTACCCATTGCATGTACTATTATTATATATTAATACTAATCTATATGATTAAGAGAGTAAGTTTATGCATGCTCTGAAAGCTTTTTAATTTAAACTTACTTAAACTATACAAAAATAAAATTAAGAGTAGGGAAGTATGGACGACAACACCATATAGATAAGGAAGGGTTTGGTGTAGATAGCACTATGCATTGCAAAGGAAAAGTATTTGAAGAATGGATTTGTCATCCCTCAGAACCCTCATAGACACTTAGAGTACTGGTACTGTCACCCTGTTGAGTTTCAGTACTCGCCTCTGACACCCAGGTTTTGAAAATAGTGTTAGATCTGATATCTCTTACTAGATAAGTTGATCAGTTTGTCATTTTTGATCATACTATTCAACTCAAAGTGTCCTTTGTACTAGAGGTATTTGGTGAGTATCATGTCTTTGTGGAATAGGTTTAACCCACTTGTCTAACCTTACAGTCATGAGATACCATGCATGGACATCAGCTTCATTCAAACTCTATGTCCCTAACTTCTTAAATGAGTAGTCTCAGTAGGTCAAATAACTATTGTAATCACTTAAAATACACAGCAACACTTTTACATTTCATAAACAGAATGCATTTAAATACAAAATACCTCGTATACTTCGTACAAATGTTTCATACACAAAGCATGGGTTATCTCCCTAGTACTATATTAAATTATTAGTATCAGTATTCTAACTGCTAGCTCAAAATTCAGACTATGGGCCTTTGTTTAATTTTTTTTTGTTAGTTTCATTCTTTGTTCTTGATCAAAAACTTAAAATCTAAATGTGAGAAAGACCTACTACAATTTTATGAAGTGATTTGTTTCAAATCATTTTGGAATTAATGCTTAACTTAAATTTTCCACAAATTTGATGTTTCTCACAAGCAGTAAATGGCAATGAGTCATTACATTCTTCTTTTCATATAAACTAAAAAATCTCTTAATGTATCTGAGATTAGTGAAACATTTAATGTTTAATTATAGTAAAGTAGTATTAGCTTTAGATATATTTGTTAGTTAAGTACTAACATTACCTCCTAAAAAGTGACTTATGATTTTGACATAGTGATGGCAAAGTCACTCAAACCATCAACGCAATGATCTGTTGCTAATAGTAAAATTAATAAAATTTTAGGTTGGATTTATAGACATTGATAGCAAGTCAAAAGAGGTAATTATCTCTGTACAACTTACAAATCACTAGTTAGGCCTCACTTGGAGTACTCTGCAGTTTTACTTACCTAAGAAATAATATCAGGTTTAGTGGAAATGGTTCAGAAGACGGTTACTAATTCTAAGCTGATTTTAGGTATGTAATGCTATCTTTCAGAAGTAAGTTAAGATATCTTAATATATTTGCTCTTGAGAAAAGTAGGATAAGAGGTGATTTTATTTAGATTTACAATATTATTTTGCAGATCAGTATGATAAGGGCCTGCAATTTCTTTGTGCTGTATTCAGAAGGGTGAAAGAAAAAATGAGACTTCCTGGTTAACCTAGGCTTTCATCTACTAATTATTAAGAAAAAGAAACAACTCAAAGCAAGTCCTTATCAATGCTTTCCTTAATTTTTATTTCACACTCCTGAAGGCAACCCTTTTCAAAGGCTGAATATACTAACAGAAAAATAAAAATGTATTAGCTGAAAGTGTGCCCTACCCCACCAAAAGATAGGCTTGGCTACAGTTAAGTTTTATTTATTTAGCTCACAATATGATTGACTTATGGAATGAGTTTCTATTAGCTAGCACTTTACAGAAGTTTGAAACCAATGACTTAGTGAAAATTAGAGAGTGTGTTGAAATTTTTACTTTTCTCAAGTGTGGATTTAAAAGGACAGCTTTGAAGAACCAAATGGTCAAGTGTTTTCAATGAAGTGTTATGATTTGGCTGCTACCAAAGCTGTACTAAACACTTTGAATGAGCAAAACTTCACCAGTGTTAATAATAAGGTTATAAAACCCTCCTTTCTCTTAAGTTCAGAATTTTTATAATTAGAACCAAGAATTATTTGTTGTTGTTTTTTCACAACAAATGTAAATTTAGTAAAGAGCTTTATGGTTCTGTAAAAAAATTCACACTTAAAAACTAAATCTTTATCTGTTAGTACCTCAGTTATTGTTATGATTGAATTTGGTCCCATCCAGTTTCTTTAATATTTATTATATCTGATAATCTACATTTACTATAGATTGAAACTAAGGTCATGGTCCCAGATCAGCTATTTCAAACAAATTATCAAAGCCATTAGCACCTGACACACCAATACTTGACTCTGCTCCTTTCACATGAAAAGTAAGCTGATTTTAAGTCTCTCTGCTCCAGGAAATAACTTCTCAGTATTAAATCTCATTTTACACATTCTTAATACTGAGACTTGTTCTTAGGCAGAGGTAATTCTGTCATAAATCATAAATTAAAATTCCAAACTTACCTTTTTTAATAATAATTTACAAGGTGATTAGATGACTAACTTACATTCAGTTATTGTTAGATACCTAGCACAGTGCATTATATAAAACTTGTAATGTAAGCCTATAATTATTGGTTTGGAATCATTTTGGCTATAAATATGTTAAAAATTTCAAGAATTCTGCAAAGCTTCAGGTGCTCTTTTACATGCAAGGATGCTACAAGTTGCCAACTTTTTTTTAATGGTTTTCTTTATGTTGTGTGTGATGAAGGTTTGAATTATATTTTTTATAGATATACTTGTTGGTAGGTTTTTTGTGGTTCTTCTAGAGATGACCTATATGTAATGTTCTTTTGCTCAATTTTATGCTATTTCTTAAAATCTAATTATGACTAATAATAGTGGATTATGTATAAAACTCATCCTTTAAAAGTTTAATGTTTTTATAAAATTAAATATATCATTTATTCTATCAAATTGAAGCTTGTCTATTCTGATACAATTTCATTTTTTAGGACATTAAGCAGCAAGTAAATTTCTTTGCAATGGCACTACATAGAGCAGCATATTCATCATTTTTGTCACGATTAGCCCCATTTGGATTATCTTTTTCCAAAGTTGTCAGATGTGTTAGTCCTGAAAATTATGGGTGGCTACAGACATTAAGGTGTCTTGCTGATAGCAGTCAAGTCTCTGAACAACTCAAAGGTGAAGATAGACGAGAAGCACTGAAGTCACAACAAATACCCAAGATTAAAAGACCACCTTTTGCAAAAAACTTGTTTTTAGGGATCTTTGATAAGGTAAGAATTGCAAATTGTTTGAGGAGTGATTAAATATTTTATCATTCAGTTAGAAGTGATTTTTGCCACATTATAATTAGTAACTAATAATTATTTCTTATCAAAGAACTGTTGTTTAATGCAGTGTTTCCCAAACTATGTTCTGAGGAACACTGATGTTCTGTCTGACATTGATAGGTGCTCCATGAGAAAATCATGATTTTAAATTTTAATAAAATATTTAACACTCTTTGTACAATCATAACTTATTATGAAATATTTTCCTAGGTATTAGAATTAGATAATACGGATTTCACATTAAAGAAGAATTACAGAAGATGCCACATCTATTCTACATAATATCTTCGTGGAGGGGTTTGTACCTAAAATATATTATAAGCATAAAAATGTAAAAATTCATTAATATGTAATTTGATCAAATAAATAAATGAATAATATACAAATCTAGAGGGCGCTGCATGCGTAACATACCCTGTACACCCATATTTCACGTGTCTAGTGTTCCGTAAGCTTTTACTCAGCTGAAAAGTGTTCCGTGGCCAAAAAAGTTTGGGAAATGCTGGTGTAATGGGTTAGTCAAAATTTATACCTGCTAGTTTTTCTCAATTCTAAAGAAATGCAAATATCTTAATTTGTCATTACATTGTAAAAAAAAACAGCTACCAAAAAAATTACATATAGCACAATATTGTCTTATGAAATAAGGTTACAATAACATCTTGCTCTGTGTAGAGCTACACATACATTCTGCTATAACTTTTTGTTTCCTAGAGAAATATAATGACAGTGGTTCTAATATTAGTTGTATAGTAAGAACAGTAGGTTTCTGGTAGTAGTTGTTGTTTATTAGGATTTACTTGGATTACTGTTTACAGTTTTGCTTTCTTTGCCAAAGAAAGAATATTAACCTGTTGGAAAGGGTTTAGAGGAGGGTTAATAGGATGATTACAAGAATGGAAGGGTTATTTTGTAATGATAGGTTAAGATCTCCTAAGTTATTTTCTCTTGAAAAATAAAAGGGTAACAGATGATCTTATTCAAGTTACAGGATTATTCAGAGGATCAATAGGCTAGATAATAGTATTTTTGCTTGGTTGAAATCAGTTTATATCTGATGAATATACATTGTTTTCTATGAATTAAGTTTTCTTTTATTTGTATGCTATGTTTGAACACACCAAACTTAAGAAATTTTTGTCTTTCAAAATTTGTAGTACATACTGGATTGATTTACACATTTTGATAAAAAGGTTAAAAAATAACCTTCATACTCCAGATAATTATAAAAGGACTTTTTTATTTTGACCAATTTTTTGCCTTTGTAGCTTCATCAGGGTTTATACATACAACTATGTATGTATGTATGTACTAATCCTGAAGAAGCTGCAAAGGTGAAATTCTTGGATTGTGGTTTGTTACTAAATCTTATAAACTTCCCACTAAGTGCCATGTTTCCACTTTGCATGAACTAGGTCTTGTAACTTTCCCATGAAACCTTAAATTACACCTCACACCACTTCTTTCACTCTTCATTGAGTAGTTTATAATCAGCTCTTTACATTGGTATCTAAACTTTGCCTTAGCTATTTTGAATGCTGAGTTTCATTAGTAGTTGGAAAATTGTTTTCAATTGATTAAGTGAATTTTTGCAAATTCAATTAGAATAAAACATAATTGGCATTATTTTCTCTTTCTTTTATTAATACAAACTTGTTGGGGCGGATGGCAATACAGCTGCCACTGCCTTATAAAAGCTTCTACAATCTGTTGGCAATTATATGGCCTAAGCCTTTGAGAGGGTTTACTAATCAAATTTAGAAAACGAAAATCATGTGAGAAATGAAACTTTGAGAATATAATTCTCAATGGATGATATTTTCTTACCAAAAATAAAACTATGCTTTGGGATGGGCATAAAAATTCTGTATATTATAAACAAGGAAGACTGCTTGAAACAGAAATGTAAATTAAGTAAATGGTACAAAATCATAAAATTTATTTTTAATATATAGATAAGCACTTGAAACCTGAAATATGCTCACTGGCCTGGAAAGGGTTAATCATGTGAGAATTATTTTCTTGTAACTTACAAAAATTCTGATATTTTTACTCTAGGAAATTCTAGCTTATCCAGAAGTATTAAACAAGGAAGAACTTACAGATCTAAATGGAATGGTAGAAGTGGTGGAAAGATACTTCAAAGAAAAAGGTAACACAATTTTTCAAATCAAGAGTAAGCATAAAGGATGCTGGAAAAATCAGATAATAAGACTTTGAAATAAAGTCATTTAAATAAGAATGGCTTTAGAATCCTTATTTTCATATTTATTTGTTCTGATAAATAATAGTAAGGAAATCACTACAAAATTCATCTTTTTAGAAATGTATAAAGGTTTATTCTAAAATATAAACAAATAAATATTTGTTCTGGAACTAAATATTTAAGAATTCTAAGAACCCATGGATAAAAGCCAAGGAGAATGTTATAAAATATAGTTAGAGTGAATCTTAAAGATTTCATGGTTATGAAAATACTGCTTTATGCAAAGGCATCATTCAAATTTTTATTAAGTAAATATTGTTCTTGTATTAAAGTATTGACCCATTTAACCATTTGAAGCTAGAAATTATTGTTTTAGTTTCAATACCAAAAGTATTTTGGCATTGAATTCTAAGAACTCATGAATGAAGGCAAAAGAGAATATGCTGTAATATGTCAATGATACTACATCTGCCATATCCAGTACCAATGAGGGCTTTCATCAGACCAAATAGGATATAACAGTTATATCAGTGGTCTAACAACTATATATATATATATATATATATATGTGTGTGTGTGTGTGTGTCATCAATTTCCATGAATAACAACTGTTGTGGTGCAAACCAAATTAATTAAATTAATTCTCATTATCAGTTTTATTTAAATATTTTACAAGTCAGGTTTTTAGGATAAGACCTTTTCAAAGTTACAAAAGATTGTTTCTTTTTAATATGAAAAGCATTTTGACAGTGAATCTTCAAAGCAATTTATCTGTACAAAGTTTAAGAGGTGATTTATTTTTTACACTTTTAAACTGTAGCAGTTTGCATAAAGAACAAAACTAGTCATATCTATTCCACAGTAAATTTTCTTAGGAAACACCAAATCTTTGGGTCATTATTTTTTAGTTTTCTTTTAATTGGTGGATACAGGACATTTTTTATTTTTCAGTTGACTCCAAAAAAATTGACAATGAAGCTGTAATCCCAGAAGAAACATTACAGGGTTTAAAAGACTTGGGTCTATTTGGGCAGCAAATACCTGTAGAGTATGGTGAGTATGTTAGAAAATAAGGATGTTAGCTTAAGAATTGAAAAATCATAGGTTATAAATGTAGATAAGTAGAAAAATAAGGTAAAGAGCTATATTGGTTTTCATGAAGAATGTGTTTGGTAGCAGACAGAATTTTTAGCTACTAAATTTTTCTTCAATTATTTGTAAAATTATTATTTCAGTTTCTGTTCTGTACAAGTTTGTGCTGTTTATTTACTCAAAACAATATTCTTATTTAAGTCTGTTCATGAGTTTTGTAATGTTTTTGTAATTAATCCCAAACTATTCAATTTTCTTGTTAAATATACAAAGAAATACACTAAGCCTTTAATATAATGGTAATTAAAATTGTTTATTAGGAAAGCAAGTGCATTTAGTGTTACATTTTTAATGTATATTCATATGTAAACAACTCTGAAGTGAGTAACTTCAAATTTGTGCTTGAAAATAAGTTGTTTCTATAAGTTGAGGTAACTCACTCATACACAAGCTACAAAAACAAAGCACATGCAAGTAATTAAAAAGTATTTATTAATTTGTGATATTTTTCTTAACAAATATAAATCTATGCAGTGCACTGTTTAATTGTAACCACGTCATGTTCATGCAGGGGGTCCACTATCTCCTCGTAAATCTGAACATGACGCGGTCTCATCTTTGGTGGGACAGTATTCCACATCCTCTCCTTAATTCTGTGGGTAAGCGAAATTCTCCTTGGGGAGTAAAGACAACTGTTTGTAAATCCAGACTGGATGAGTTCTGGACTTTGGTTGAGTATGGCATATGATCCCGTCAATCCAGACCTGGGATGTTGCCTTTTGGACTTCTTCAGGTTGATCAAAAGTACTGTCCACTTTGGTGTTTCTTTCTTTCTTTCACAAATTTGGTGGTTTCTTTCTTTCTTTCACAAATTTGGTGGTTTGAAACGCATCATTCTTTGGTTACTGGTAGGTATCCTATTACAAATATATCTGTAGTCCAACTGCCCTGGCCACCAACGTGGGATATGGGTACCATGACCCCTTAAATCCAACCCGAGTTGTGGAACCTCGGCTATTTGGTTGGGACTGGACCATCAAACTTGTATTATATTCCACCCTTTTCAATTTTCTGTAGTTCTGGTTGAAGAGCATACCTGTTCTGGATGTAGTGCAGTGTTCCCCACTTTGATACCACTTCTTGTGGTATATATTTGTTTTCTGCAGATGCTTTCTGTTTGTTCTCTGTCCTCACTGGCCCATCTGCCTTCACAATGTGGGATTCCAGCTATTAGTGTCAGTGGAGGTATGTATGTTTAGGAAGTTATCATTTTCCTAAACTGAAAATGTCCTCCCCACTAAGAGCCTGTGTTATTGACCGGAATGTGGTAAGTCTAGAAAAAGTTATTTTATTGTCTGCATACAGTGCTTATATACTGTACCTGCATAGAGGGCGTGTGAGGCCCAGCATAAAGTTTTGCAAATTAGATATTGCCAAGAGCAGTCGAGCGGGGTATATAAAGACTGGAGCAAGCGAACACAACGTTAAATGGCAAAGATGAAGATCGAGAAATAGCTATTAGTGTCAGTGGAGGAAAGTATGTTTGGAAATACATTTTTAGTTTATGAAAATGATAACTTCTGTATTTATAGGGGGACTTGGTTTGAATGCTACAGAATTTGCCAGATTAGCAGAAATTACAAGTTTGGATGGAGCAATTGCTGTTACTCTTGCAGCACACCAGTCTATAGGATTAAAGGTAAGAAGAACAAAAATAGTTGCATTAGAGGCTACAATGAATAAGATTAACTGTGAAATAAATCATTATTGGTTGAGTAATTTTTTAATACAGTAATTTGAATAATGGTAATTTTTTCTATATATATGTCATAAATATTCTTGAAATTTATGGAATATGTTTGAGCCTTCTGTAATAATAGGTTTATAGGAAATGAGAAAAGTTATTATTAGTAGCTACCGTAATGCTTATTGTAGTGAATCATATAGAGGAAATTCAATCGGAACCTTTATCAGAACTTATCTGATTGTTCATATGCTAATCTATCCTCAGCTTTGCCCTTAAGAAACTGTAACTTGACTGAACCATAAAACTTAGACACTTAATATTTTTCTCCTGGATTGTAAAATTGCTAATTTTATGACTTGTAAGTTCTGTTATTGCTCACAGTAAAAGTGATTTATGAGATTGTTGGCTACCTTTGCTGTTTTTAGCTATTCATATTTCAACCATTGAGCTGAGCATTAAAATGTGCAGTTTTCCTATTTTTGGAAATCAAAATAAGGATTTATATATTTTTTCTTTATTTCTTGATAATTGTACATCATTAATCATTCTTTGTAGCATTGGTATAAATGATAATTTTGTTTGGGGTTGGTTTTGTAACTTTTGTGAGCTAATTTTGTTTTTTCTGAGTAACTAAAAATTCAGTGTATGATTACATTTCTGGATGTTTCTTGAGTAGGGTATCCTGATTTCTGGTAATGAGGAACAGAAGGCCAAGTATCTACCAAAACTTGCCACAGGAGAACACATAGCAGCATTTTGTTTAACTGAACCAGGAAGGTGAGAACAGATTTGTGAAATTCACCATTACAAACTTATTCAAAAGTTATATAATATACTGTTTTTCTAATGTTTCTTCTTCTTTCTTATTTCTTCCAAATACTTTTCATTTGACCACCATTCCTTCATTTCTCATCAGATTAACTTAAAACTTGGTGGAGTTATACATTGGTCCAATACACCCAGGTGTCTTTTTCATTTTTTGATTCAGACCTTTTTAAGGATTTTATTAGGTCAAAGATAAAACAACCCAGGAATGTGTATTTTGAGTTCTGTGCAATCCTATTTGCATACAAAACAATATGATTTGCCCATTTTGAGTCTTTTCATAAAAATCCAATTTTGTCACATAACCAATATGTAAAATAGGATATATATAACTACTATGAGTGATGTAAACTTTTGGTTTAATAAATCTATAAAGTATTTAACCCTATCAAGACAGGTAGGGGTCAGACAGCATGTCATCACATTTGTAGATTGACATTCAACATTTTATTTGGCTATTATTTTATAAACGTATAAGTTTGGTATGAAATTGTAGATTTTAATTCAAATTTTAGTGTTATAAATTAGTTAGTTTCTTAATTTTAAACTAAATATTTAAAAAAAGGCTAAATATCAATTTTTGTGTGTCATGTGACATGTAGCCTTCTGGGTTTGGTCAAATCACATTTTATGATGCCCACAATACAACGTCTATAGTTTTGTATGAAATAGAAACTCAGATGTTTGATATTGGTAAGCTAGAATATAAAATAAGAACCTCCTACCTTTTCTATTTGCTGCGATATCATGATATTTTGCAAACCCACCATATTACCTTCGCCCACAACTTCATCATTTGAGAAGACTTATTTATCTATGTTTACTTTTACATACCAATAACTTTATAATCAATTGAAAGCTATATATTTAATCTACATAATTCTGTCAGTCTTCCTAAGTTATTTACGAGAGAAATACTCTTATATCATTGAAAAGTTTGAAGTATTTCTATCAAGGCTATTTTGTGAATAGAAATTATATTTCAAATACAATTTAGTTAGGAAGCCTGATAAATTACAGTGGATTTTTGGAGTATTGGTATAATAATTTATAATTTTTTTGTATTCCAAAATGCTTATATAAAGTCTACAAAAATTATTATTTTTCCATCTCCACATGTGAATTTAGACGATGCTTAGCAAGTATGGCTCACAAGTGCAAACAAGGACTTTGTAGCCTGGAAAGTAGTAGAGATCATTGTTTTCTAAATATTTATATTTACTGTTTTATGTTTGAAGAAGAATAAATGACATTTAAGTATTTATTTGAAAACATTGGTTATATATATGTTTACTGTATTTTACAAAGTAAGAACTTGTGTTATTTTTCTATTCATTTACATTGAGGTTGAATATAAACAAATTATACAAAACTAAAGACTTGACTTCCTAAACAGGAACAATGATACATTGCTTAATATTCAGCAGGTTTCTATTTCAGCTGCTAACAGTAGAATAACAATAGGATATAGGCGTAAAAAAGATTAGAAGAAACTCTCAGGAGATTTACTTGGAACTTTACTGTCTGAACTCAAAGGAACAGAGTACTATTCCTTTTGTTTCTTTTAATTTCTAACTCATTTACTAGCAATAAAATAACTACAGAAAATAAGTGTGAAAAGGTGAGGGTGTAGACTCTGACCATAAGTACTTTGAAATTTTGTAATCACTACAAACATTACCATACATTTTATTCTGTAACCTTTATTTTTGTAATACTTTGATTACTTACCTACAAACTGTAGAAATAAGTATAACGTTACAGTGCAAAAAATAACAAATAAAGTGTAAAGTTTTACTTCAACTAAAAATGTTTGATATTTCATTATGAGGTTTTCTGTTTTTCTTTTGTTTTAACTGTTTATTACCATAAAAGTAACTAAAATCATAAAAATAGAAAGTTTTTGGGTAAGATAATGAAAGAAAAATGATAAAAAAACATTCATGGAGTATACGCGCCAGAAGTTCCAGAATTATTCTGTTCGATAAAATCACGTCAATGCACGTATGCCATGTAATTTTCAACTTCTATCAGGGTATTTTTAGTCAGACACGATTCAAAGGTCAATAAAAAAAAAAGATTAAATATAAATAGATTTATACTGTTAAAAGATTTAAGCTATTTAGAATAAACATTTGTGGTATCCTATTACAAGTTGCAGTTATTCTAGAACAAAAAAAGGTAATTTAGATTTATTTTCTAATATTTATGATGGTTACAGGGTCAGTCAAATCGATCAACACCATGAAGAGTTATATTGATAAAATAACAGATTAAATATAAAGTTTTATTTTAAAAAACGTTTGATGATTATCTAGAAGGATATAGAGATTATGCAAATCAAACTTGACAGATTTCAGATAAAGGAAAGTATTTTTAATATTAAAATCAAAATTATTTTTTATGTTGGACAGTCAACATTCTGAAAGAAAAATTCACGAGCAAATCTTTGATAAAAAAATCTGAAAACATAATTCAAAAACCAGAGATTTTGTGTCTGAAATCTTTGTAATGTTTACTAATAATCTGCAAAACTTTGTAAAGACGCATAGATTTTCAAAAATTACAGTGCAATTACTCTCATAGATACTTTCCCGGGTATGGGCTGGGTGGATTCCACCCAGCCTGTAATGGAAGGGTTGAAGAGAAGATTATAAATAACAAGACTGAATCTACTCTTTAGCATTAATGAGTAGAAATTCATTAAACTTCGTGATGATAGAAATAACTATTAAATGTTCTATGTTTTCATTTTGGTTAAGTATCTGTTCCTTAACCCATTAACTGTGGCAGGAGCAGCTCAGTTGCCATTTTCTGACTCACAGATAAAACTGAGTTGCCATCAATCACAATAAAATGGTAATTATCGTCATTCGCATAGAGTTATAGTTATATATGTACGACTGACGGATATTTCCGTGAATCGCAACTGAGTCATAGAACTTCAATGACGGAAATATCCGTCGTCCGCAGTTAATGGGTTAAATATCTGTATTATGAAACAAAAACGTTATTCATAAATTGTTACTTTTCTTCAAGAATAAGGGGAAAAAAAGGCTTTTAAAGTAAAAATGGGATTAAGAAAAAACTGAAAGAGAAAATAAGTGTAAAATTTTATTATTATTTAGAGTAATTGTCTGTGATAAAACTGTTATATCATCACCCAATGATTAAAATGATTAAAGTCAATTGCTTCGTGTTCTCATTTTGGGTATCTGTCTGTCACACTTTTGTTAATCTTATAAAATGAACCACAATACTTTTACAGAGAATAGAAAATAACTATTAATTTTTTGTGTTGCAATAATTGTTTATATTAATAGTTCATTGGCATAAAAATTGCAAATTATGATTGAATTTGTTCTTTGTATTTTTATTTTTGATTACTATTCATTATTGAAACAAAAAAGACTGATTAAAAATAGTGCCAAATTAAAACATTTTTGTCTAAGAGTGACAACATCAACAAAAAGTAGAAAATTATTATCAAATCTTGTATTATAATCAAATTTGAATAATTAGTTATTTAAAATGTCAATGTTCTGAAATACACCTTCAAATGTTAGAATATTAAGTCATGGTGTTTCTTATCTAAACTATTTTTTACATAGAGTGTTTAGTTTTGTTGTAAAGTATATGTAAAAAATGATTAACTCTTTAAACCCATAATATTTTATGATTTCTGCTGGAATTATTTTTATGACTTCCTGATAATTATCACCATGCCTTATAAAACTTCAATTATCTTAATTTTGTGGATAATAATATGGTTTGGATTAGTTTTCAGCCAAAAAGATATAAATGTTATTAGATGCTGTTACCATCCAATGAGTAAATTAGGATTTTCAGACAGCTGCTGGTAGTGTCTGCTCAGGTTTAAGGAGTTAAGAATAATGGATTGCTAACATCTGTGATCATTATAATCTAAATGCTTTATTAGATTAAGTGTTTCATTAGTTTAACACAATATTCCCTATTTTTCTTAGTGGAAGTGATGCTGCATCCATCCAAACAAAAGCCACATTAAGCAAAGATGAAAAGACCTTTTACTTGAATGGGGAGAAAATCTGGATCTCTAATGGTGGGATTGCAGATATCTTCACAGTTTTTGCTCGAACTGAACAACTCAATGAAAGGGTTAATATAAATATATTCCTTAATGCACGCAATGGAACTTTTGTACATTAAAAACACTTGCTTTAAAGACATTACCAAAAGAAGGTTTTCCACATAAATATTAAGCTTGTGATACACAAAATTACTATATGTAGATAGAAATTGTTACATTAACTTCTCAGTTTTAATGATAATTGACTTAATATCCTTGGAGAATACAATAACAGTTGAAATGTGAAAATATCATATATATTATGATTCGTTATTTACAGCTTGATTTGATGTTAAAATTCGTGATCAAAAAAATTTAATGCGATCAGAAATCAATGAATATCTTTCAGAATGACATAAAATGTGTGTATTGAAATAACTACGATTGTTTTTTTATCATACATACACCATTATATTTATTATACATATGTCATTGTAATATATTTAGACTTGAAAAATTGAATTTTGCCATGTATAGTTTTCCTTGTTATTTTGCCAGCATGAGAAGGTTGAGAGTATTTCAGCTTTCATTGTTGAAAGAAAGTTTGGTGGTATTACTTCTGGTAAGCCTGAGGATAAGATGGGAATTCGAGGTTCCAACAGTAAGTGTCAATTTTTTCATATTGTTTTTGATGAATTTTATATGTTTCAGCAAATATTTCATCATACTTGCATGTTGTATCAGATAGATTCTTTTTTTTTGTTTTAATTAATAGTTTTATAATAGACAATATACTGCAAACAGATTGTGTATGCAAATTAGAATTTTTTTTTGTTTTCAGCATGTTCAGTACATTTTGATAATACACCAGTTCCTGTTGAAAATATGTTAGGAAAGGTTGGGGATGGTTTTAAAGTAAGTCTATAATGTTTTATTCTGTCAAATAAATATTTTTATCTCTTTTGTTTCTTCTTTTCATTTTCATGATTCTTTTTTCATATCTTTTTATACAATCTTCTATGCATGTAGCTACTGGTTGAAAATCCATAGTAAAAATCAGTCTTAAATAAAACTACTACTAACAGCAATTTTCAGAATTAATTTTGTCATCTTTTTATTTTTCATGAACACCTTATTGGGTTAATGAATTTCAGTGAGAGAATGACAGATGTGTAATTCTTGAAAAGATATCATTCCATCTTCAGATGAATTGTAACAGAAAAATTTTAACTGATAAAACATGGCTCAGTCATTTTGACCAACCTTATAATCACCATGTAACTGTGAAACTACATATGAATTTACTGAGTTATCTTCACAAAATATGGCAAGTCTTTAGATAAATATTAAAGGTTCGTTTTACACAAAAAATCAGATTTTTCAATTAAATATTTTTGCTAAAGATTTTTATGAATCTACAAAGCCTTTAATGAGTCAGCACAAGTGCAAGATGATTTTCACTACAAGAATAAAAATCCTTTTTTTTTCAGAATTCATTTGAATAACCTCTAGAAGCTCCTAAATGAATGTTGGAAGTTTTCTTTAGTAAAAAATTTATATTCTGATGCAATATCTTGCCTCTTCTCACATAATAGCTTTTCTTGTTCAGTGTAGCCCTCTATATGTGTAATTTTTTTTTATTGCCACTAGCATTTGAAACTCCCACCTACCCCACATTTCAACGTGGTTTCAGCTGCATTGTAGCATGCAAATAAGCATGCACCAATGGAAGAGCAAGACACACTCCTGTTACAGCTGGCTCCCTCTTTACAGTAGAACTCAATCTTCACTTCTCAATTTGGCACAGTGGAGATCAGACGTCTGCAAAAATTTGTTTGTGTTAATTAAAGTGTTAGTGCACATTCTTTTTCATGTTGATTAATCGATTTTTTTCTCTTTATTAGTAGATTTGTTACTTTCAGTTCATTTAGTACCAGTTAAATAAACGATTGAAAGTAACTTTTTTTTTTCTACTTCAGAAATTCCCACAGTTGATTATGAACTAAGAATTTCAACTCACTACGACCACAGTAGTGAAAACTTCTATAACAACTGCCATGTCTCAGCTTCGGATTCCACACCTTTGGCTAAGGAAGACTTGGCCTTAGTCAGATGGGAATTTGATTCTATCTTGCGGCTAACAGCTTCTCCAGAACCCATATATGACATTCCTTTTCCTGTGGAATCTGAAGATGACGACAAAGATTTAGAGAGGCTTTTCCCTCCTCCTTCATATGTCGTGCAGTCCTGAGTTTCTCCTGTGGACACTCCCAGGCCACCCTCAGCCTTCCTGGATATAGTGTCACAGGTATGTTACCTTTTGTCTGTATCCTAAGTTTTATATGACTCCTCTCCTTCCCTCCTACACTTTGCACCTCACTCATATTACCTTGTTTTCTCCCATCTCCAGATACCAGGGTCCATGCTGATCAATTTGTGTGTAGAGACCAGCATGCTTTATCTCGCTTGAGTTTCAGATCAATGTGCATTAACATGCTATCAAGCGAATTTCCAACAGCTGGAGTTATTGATTCAGGATTGGTGTTCAAACCCTGATATTTCTGTGAGATTCTCCCATACCCAATTTTCCCACCTTCATTGACCCTAACCACCCTCATGAGTTATTTTTCCTCCATTCACCTCCTCACAGAGCCTATTCACTGATTCCCCATGGGGATTTTCAGAAGATACTCATATCTTTATTTTTTCCACATTGGCCTGTTTATCATCCTTGGCCCTATCCCTCCAAACATGGCTCATTGATAACTTAACAGAGACAACACCACAGTGGGTGTTCATCTTCCACCTCCAAAATCCGAGTTGCATCTGTTTACAGATACTTTTCATATGGCTTGGGGAGAGAGTATGGATTCTCAGGAAATCTTAAGTCACTGGACTTCAGTTGAGATAACAATGCACATCAATTCCCAAGTTTTACTATGGTTATGAGATGTTTGGGGTACTTCATGTCTGGATACATTTGTCACCCATCTCAATATCAAATTACCCCTTTTTGGTCCCCATTACCTCATCCTTTGCCTTTACCAGTAGATGCCTTCAGTCATGATTGAACCAACCTTTACCTGTATGCCTACCCTCGTATCCATTTCCTTCCCAGGGTTTTATCCATCATCCAGTGCATTCTATGTAGTATCCTTCTGATAGAACCTCACTGGCCAGCACAAATGTGATTTCCAGTCCTTACCCTCCTCCAGTCAGCACCTCCATTACCACTTCCTCTTTTTCAATCTCTCCTCCATCAACTTCAGTCACCAGTGTTTCATCCCACAATCGCCACACTCCAGCTTGATGCATGGCTTTTGTCCAGTCCATTGCAAGGCAGTCCAGATTATCCACACATGTAGCTTCCATTTTTTCACATTTTGAATGACCTTATTCCCTCATGGTATGTCAGAAAAAATGGTGTTTTTTGGCATTGGTTTCTCCACCACGATTACCTTTCTTCCCATTCAAATATTTCTCATGTCTCCAAATTTTTTATCTGGCTGTTCAACAATGGTTTTTCCATATCTACTATTGGTGGGTATTGTGCAGTCAGTTGGGTGTTTTCCTCTCCTATCATTTCTCTTTTGTTGTGTTCTTTCCTGATCCTTCCACCTCCTCGTCCTGTAGCCATACCACACACCATATTTCAATTGTGAGTTGGTAACTTTCTTTTTTTCTTTTCTTTCTTTTCCCTTCCTCTTCTACATTGGATCTTTCTCAGTGGCAAATGATGTCTGTCCAGGTATACTTATCAGCTGGAGAACCCCCATTCTACCATCTCGTACAGGATTAGTTCCCAGGAGAGCTGGTTTTGGAAAGGAACTGGACCAGCCAACAAATCTGCACTGTATGGCCTTTCAAAAAAATACTAATTAACTGGGGAATCTGTATAATACCATCTCTTGCAGTTTGATTCTCAAGAGATCTGGTGTGGACAGGAGTTGGACCAGCCTAGATATATTTTGTTGGCTGGGAAACCACCACCCTAACATAGAAAAGGAGCTGGACCAGCCAACATAACCATAACAACAAGGCCTATAATGCCCACTATTGAGATGGGGTGTTCCACAAGACTGCTAGTAGGTTCACCTCATGGTATATTGCATCATAAATATACACGTCCCAGACCATACTGGCTCATGAACTGCCATGAGTATAGCAGAAGGGGATTACTCTCCATTTCTTAGATTGAATAAATCAGGAGCAGCCTGCTTTTCAAAATAGGGTCTTGTGGTCACCCATTGCACAGTGTCCAGTGTAGCATTCCTTTGGGCTCTCCACTGGGCTTATCCCCTCTTTCTAGCTGATGAGGTAGTGGACCATGGAGGCTTACTCCTGAATGTACTCAATCCCACTCAGTCAAGAGTGGAGCAGCGGTGTTCTGTTGGTGTAGATGGTGCAGAACCCTCCTCCAACTACAGACCAGACAAAAAATATCTGTACCTGCCTGTTAATATACTGGAGAGGATCCATCAAAATGCAGTTCACCATTCTGTCTGGGAACCCCCCCATCCTACTATCTTCCACAGTTTGCTTCCCAGAAGATTTGGTGTTGGAAAGGAACTGACCAGCCAACAGATGTACTATTGGCAGAGAAATCACCTCCCACAGGTCAGTTCCCAGGAGATCTGGTTTTGGAAATAATCTGGACCAGCCAAGGGATATTCTGGTTGGCTGAGGAACCCCATCCTACCATCTCCTGGACGTCAGTTCCCAGGAGGTCTGATTATGGAAAGGAGCCAGACCAAAAAACCATAAGAAGTCCATCTTGTTTTGGATTTCAGGGAATCACCATGTTACACTTCCCTTCCTACCATTGCTCAGATGATGAGTTCTCGTGTCACTGGTTTTTGGCTGTGGATCTGCACACCTGCCCTGACTAGCAAGACTGAACAGAACGTTTTTTGCTTCTGTTTCCTCTTTTGAGGTGAAAACGTTGGGGACCTTCCTCCTACTGTGGACTAGAAGATAAATATCTAATACTGCCTAGCAGCACATACTTTCACAATGGGCAAAGAGTATACCTGGTTCAGATGTGGGGCAACCTCCCCACATGTGTGCTCCTCTAACAAGAGAAGTTACACTCTGTGGGCATTCTTAGGACACTTTCCAAAGGGTGCTCATCTAAGTACCCTTTGCACTGGTCCCTCCATTAGGTCAGTGTGTAGGAAGTTAATATTTTCTTAGATTGAAAATATATTTGCAATAGATACCTCCGCTCACATTTCCCACCCTTCTTCCCCACTATTGGTGCTTCTTTTCTGCCTAATCTTGAAGTGAAGATTGGGTTTTACAGTAAAAAGGTAGCCAGCTGCAATAGGAAAGTGTGTTGCTCTCCTACTGGTGGAAGGATGTTGCATGCTACAACCAGGCTAAAGCATGCTGTGTAAAGGAGAAATATAAAAGTTTAGATGCAGAAGTAAGGATGTTTATGTATTACTTTCCTTGATAGAGTTAATTTATTTAATATCACAATTATTTAGCATCTTATACAATAAACAACTTCAAAATGTCCCAAATGAAGTACCTCAGGTATCTTTGAATAGACATACAAAATGATATTATAGGTTAATATGTTTGCATTACAGTTCGTTTGATGAAGAGAGAGAGTGAAATCTTTCCCTGAAGTCCACATCTGTCTTTCTCTTAATAAAATTCATTAATCTAACAAAGTGTTCAAGAAGAATGAAAAGATAACGAGTTTTTTCTGAAAATTATTGCTGGTGAAAAAAAAAAGTGCTACGTCTTATGGATCTGTTGTAGTTAATCTTACTAAATTATTATATTGTATGCTTGAAATCAGAAATAATAATTAATTATTAATCTGTAATGTCAGTCAATGTGAATACCATAAGTATCTCTCTAGAAATACTTTGCTAATATATGTTGAGGGTTCGATATTTTTTTTTTTTATGTATTCCAAGCTCTTCTAAAGATTATTTGTGTTGCAGGTGGCTATGAATATTCTTAATAGTGGAAGGTTTAGCATGGGTAGTTCAGCAGCTGGGTTTCTTAAAGAATTACTTGGTAAGTCCTTGTATTTATACCCAGAAATAGTTTTCAATACTTATTAGTTTGTACAGAAAGACACAAAAGTGATATAATTATTTAATTATAAAAGTAAAGTTTAATGTCACATCAAGCATTGTAGTTTAACCTTTTCACCCCAGGTATCCGTCACTATGCATGACAAAGTTTTTAGTGACTTTCATTTTATTGAACTAGTTTTTGCTTATGTTATACCAATGAATATGGCATAAACACTTAGCTAATAATCCATAGTTTAATAGTATATAAGTTTTAAGTTCTTAATTCTATAAGGAAATATTCAAAACAATCCTGAACTTGCCGTAGTGTGACATTAACATATTTTCTCTAGGCATCTTGTTTTCTCTATTTTATTCACCACCCCTTGAAAAAGTACGAAATTAAATGTAAATTACTCTCTATAGAATCATCACTGCTCAAATGAACCATAATTTTTATAGCCTTCAATTTTGTTTGGTTACAGAGCTATAAATAGAAAATCACACCCCTTCTGCTACACCTACCTGTCACATTCTCTCTTTCAGGCTTTGTTAATAGTTCTCTTTTACATTTAATTATATATTACCAATAACCAATAGAAAGTCAAGGTTTTCATCTATCAAATGACATGTTGTGTAATGTGTTCTGAACAGATAAGTGTTAATTTCACTCAGAGTACAAGCTTCATTCCCATAGGAAAGTTAATGACTAGCTTGGATGAATTTGTAATGACTCTTTCGTATCATTAGAAAGCGAGAAAAATTTGAGAGTTAGGGGAAATTGTTTGCTTTTTACATGTTATTAGTCTATGTTCTTTGGTGCATTATTTAATTAAATAAAAATTATTTAATGTATTATTACCACTAATATAAAATATGTAGGCTTAAGTACAATCGAAAGCAAGAAAAAGAAAATTGGGTAAGTAATTTATTTCTTGTTTTTCATATTTATTCTTTATTTATTATTATTAAGTATCTAAAGTGTAAAAATAGGATATTTTGAGGTTAGTAAGATTAGTTTAGGTAAAATGAATAATAATATAATAAAATATGTTTCACGAGGCATGCATGTGAACAGCACATAGATAATGTAATTTGATAGCATAACGGGAGCTGCACATGCACCAAGAGGTTTACAACTTATTATGTCATGGATAGTAGTTAAACACAGTTCAAATGGAAATAAAACAATATCATTTATTTATGAATAGATGTATACTGTTACGAGCTTAAAGCTACTTGGGATGAACTAATGTAGTTTCATGTTACAATTTTAAGTTATTCTAGAAAGAAAAAAAAGGTAATTTATATTTATTTAGATATTTTTTGGTGGTGGTTACGAGGTCTGTCAAATTGACCGATCCTGTTTTGAGTTAGGGTAGAGAAAATAACAGATGAAATATAAAGTTTCACTGGAAAAAAACGTTTGAAATGCATTTAGGAGGTTTTAGGGATTACAGAAAGGAAATTTGAGATTTTTGAGAGGAGGAAAAGTATTTTTAATCTTGACATGAAAATTACTTTGCACATGGACTATTCATAACAAATACTCAATATAATCATGGACAATCATGTTTGTGTTTAAACTTACAACTCTTACTTTACCAAAGATTAATCCCCCCTCCCCCCATGGTGTAGAAAGCACAGATGGCCCATTTTGTAGTTTTATGCTTGTTTTTTCCAAACATTCTTGTTCTTTCAACTATGGGAGCATTATAATGTGACATGCAATCCCAATTTTTATTGATAAAGCGCTTGACTTGCCATCTGAGGGTCAAGGGTCTGAACCCCCTTCCACCAAGTATGTGATGG
>NW_013665622.1:358280-369247 GCF_000517525.1 Limulus polyphemus
CACCCCCTTCCCACCAAGTATGTGATGGTCAATCCCACTATTCATTGGTAAAAGAGTAGCCCAAGAGTTTGCAGTGGGTGGTGTTGACTAGCTGCCATCCCTTTAATCTAATACTTCAGAATTAGACATGATAGCCTACCTTGCACAAAATTCAACAAAGAAAACAAATAATTTATATAATTAGATACCAGATTAGTCACCCATGAACCTAGCAGGACATTTATATATTTAAAGTATTAAAACTTCACAATTTATCAGTTTGATGAGAACGTTTTTACTCCTTTGAAAAGTGTAGCTTTATTATACCTATTATATTTAAAGGTGGACTTAAAATGTAACCATTAGGTGGTTTTTTGCTAAGCTAGAGTTACATAGTTTGGAAATTTCAGCTAGATTTAAATGTTTCCCTATTTATTTATTCTTACTGAAGGTATACTTGATGTATGCTTTTTTGTAGATACAAAATGTTCAACTTGGTCCTATGTTTGCAGAGAGATGATCAAATTATAACCTAAGATTTTTTTCTTTGGAATGGTTTTATATTTTCAATCTGTGCACTAAGCTTTCTTTGAGAGCTGTAGGACTGTACTGTGGAACGTTAACTTTAAATTAGCACTTTAGGCTTAAGCTATTTACTAAGAGATTATTTCTTAAAGTTCTAGGATTTTGATTTTAACAGTGATGTTATCTTAAATTGTACTAAATAAAGATTGTTTTTATAAAGATTGGCTTCAGAGCTCCAAGATGGGGTGTTGACAGTGGTATCTTTAAATTCATGTTGCTGGCTTGTACTCTTTACAAAGAAATTATCTTCAGAGCTCATGGATTGTACATACTGTTAACAGTGATATTATTTTTAAATTAAAACATCAAACATTATACTGTATACAGATATATCGTTAGATTAGTATTCTAGGATTGTGTTATTCACAGTGATATCTTCAAATTAAAGCTTTAAGCTTTTAATTTTATACAGATATATATATCTAGATTAAACCTCCAGGATAATGTTGTTAACAGTAATATTATTTTTAAATTAGAGCCTTAGCCATTATACTTTATACAGATATCTCTTTAAATTAGTACTTTAGGATTGTGTTATTTACTTCAAATTAAAACCTCAGGCTTTATTATATACAGTTATATCTTTAAATTAGAGCTGCAGACTTGTGATGAATGAATATTTTTAGAATTGTAAGCTCCTGCTGTTATCAGATAAAACTATAGCTTTCTACTTACAATATCAATTATTTCTCTCTAGGTGTAACTGTGGAACATGCTATCAACAGAGTTCAATTCAAAAAACCACTTGCAGAGTTTCACATGATCCAGGTGAATTAGAAAAATAAACTACTCAAGGTTTCATATAATCTATAAATAAAAACCACTTAAATATCTTTCTATTCATAAGCTTATATCTTATCAAACATTATTATTTTCTCCCAACTTTAATAAGGAGTTAATGTTAAGCTTTGAAAAAGTATGATTCAGCAGTACTCTCATTGTTTCTATACCTCTAAATGAGAGTAAAGTAACTTAAAACTTGTTCAAGGTATTAGATATTCCTCTAGCATAAATCAGTCAAACAAGTGTGAGATAAATCTTAAACACTTGAGAAACAATATAGGTTAGGAAATGTTAATAAGTGAAGATATGTCTAAACACTCATACTGTAATTTTAAACTTACTCTTTAAAATTATTATTACACAACTTTACATAATATTTTGTCTGCTAAATTTTGTAAATTCTTATTGTTGCAGGAAAAGATAGCAAAGATAACCTGTAGTATTTATGCCGTGGAGAGCATGGCATATTTAACAGCTGGACTATTGGATACATTGGAGAGTCCTGATTGTTCTATGGAGGCAGCTATGGTCAAGGTAAGTGTTTTTTTTATATCTCTAATTATCACAAATACATACAAATATATTTGTTGCTCAAGGTCTCTTCTAGTTTAAAAATAAAGACCAATCAATTTAAAAATTCTTTTCATGAACTTCCAAATTTTCAAATATTGGTGGATTGACTGCTTTTTCTCTCCAAACTTTTGGGATGAGTTAATGGTAGTGGTAATTTACTTCCAACAATATATATATCCTCTTGATATGTAACTCCATACTCATATACATTGTCATTTTAATCACTTGCAAAGTATGATGTTTCACAGTAATGTAAAGACTGTAATATTAGGATTGAAATTTTAAGCTGATAACAACTATACATGAATAGCCAGAGTACCACACTCTATAAATACAATAGAAATTTGACCTCAATTGTGTATTAAGCTGTTAAAAAAGCATAAGAAAAACATAGGTAATACTTAACTATGCTACAATGTTAGGAAACTGTTTAATTGTTACAGTGGATTCTTCTCTTTATCTGCCTGTTTGAAATTTAAAACAAAAATAAAAGCTAACTGAATGTTATATATAGAATTTTTGAAGCAAAAAGATTAAGTGGATCATTACTGCTAAAGACATCCTGTAATGAGTTTATTATTTTTAAATGGCTCAAATGCATCAAATTATATTTTGTGTAGGAACAATATGCTCTGAGAAATGCTTGAAAATATAGTCTTTCTATGTACCTCATTCTGAGTAGTAGTATTCATTTATCATCATAAAACACTGCAATTTTTTCATTAGTTTTCAGAAGCGAACAAAAGCTAAACTTGTACATTTTTATATAAAACAGCTAATGTACTGTCAGAAAAAAAAAATCATACTGAAGAATAAAATAGTTATACGCCATTGTTGTAAGTTGCTTTGTAATTGCTTACATTTTAACTTGTGTCCTGACGCATTAAGATTACTAACTGTTCAAGTACAAAACCTTTATTGAAAAATCCTTTTATATGTAAAACTTATTTACAGTATACTTTTTTTTACAGGTTGCTAGCTCAGAAGTTGCATGGTGGAGCATCAGCGAATGTCTGCAGATTCTTGGAGGTCTTGGTTACATGAAAGACTACCCATTTGAGAGGTATCTGCGAGACTCGAGAATCATGATGATTTTTGAGGTAATTTAAATAGGCTTATAATTAACAGTAGTTTCAGAGAAGGTGTGGATTCCTAAAAGTTTTTTGATAAGTTAGAAAGGTTTTCTGTGTTGTATATTTTGCAAAAACCTGTATATGTTATACTTAAATAGCACTCAACATTTTACCATTCAATTTTAATATTTAACACTTCAGGAAGGAAATTGTTGTGTGTGTGTGTTCAAACCAGGAATTATTCTCACTTTGTAACCATAAGTGTTGTTTCTGAAATTAACCACTCTTAAAGTGCCAAACTCCCCAAGTGTAAAATAATAGAAGAAGTAATCATATTAAAAATATTGGGCACTTAGTGTTAAAAATAAAAATCACTATAAAAAAGTGATATACAGTAATAACAATGATAAGTTCTAAAAATGGTTGCTGTCTCTCTGTGGTTGGTAGTCTGGAATTAGGGATGATGCAACACTACCTGGAAGGTGCACCAATAAATGTAGCACATAAAGACTCCACCATTGGAAGGAGATCAAAATCATGTGCTTTGGCTAATGCTAAACTCTTCTAGCATGTAAATAGATAATAGTAATAAATAGTGAAGTGTAGTTCTCACCCCTACCAAAAAAATTAGTATCTTAAAAGTATCTCAAAATCTGGAGATCGTGTCTTTATATTTCTTCTTAAATATGAGGACTATGTATTTTAATTATGTATCTTGTGTAGAAGCATTGTTTGAATAACTTTAGTTTGAGACCTGTAAAGAAATACTCAATAGAGTTTATTGATGCAATAATGCATCCACCCAAGAGCCAGATTAAATATATATTTTCTAGCCATCGATCTTGTTATTGAAGAACATTGAAATGTACCTCAGTGTGATACAAATAACATAAAATAACTTGAAATAAATGCATTGATACTATATTTGTATTCACAGAAGTACTTGTGAATTTTAGTTTTAAATTCTACAACTTTTATTTTGCATCTTCCAATTGCATAATTTTTATTTATTTGAAAAGTTCTAAATTCAGTCGAATTTTCCTAATATATATAGTATCTATACTCTATTTTTCACTCTATGAGACCCTGGATAGAATTTCTATAACTTGTATATTATACACTAGAACATGGTGCTGAATTCTTCTGACACACTGCAGTATCTCTGAAAAGCATCACTATACTTGTTGTGTTTCTTACAGGGAACCAATGAGATCCTAAGACTTTATATTTCCTTGGTAGGATGTCAACATGCTGGGGTGGAACTTAAGGATGTTGTCAGGTTAGTAAAATGTGTAGTATTTTGTTTTATTTTATTTGCAATTACTGTTATATAGATTTAAAAGTGTAGATGTAAAGGAAATCCTCATTGTGGAAATATACCAATCAGTTTATATTCTTTTCATCGAAGTATTTTAGTTCCAGTTAAAAATCTAAATGTCATTAATAAGAAAAAATAATTTATTACAGGAAATATTATTTAAAACTTTTAGATATTTAATCAAATGCCTAGGTTGTACCTAAATAAATACTGCAAAATCATTAAAACAAAAAGCTTATTTGAAGAAATCTGTATTTCAGATGGATTGAGGGGAAAAGTTATTTTTGTAAAAAAAAAATATACGAGTACATTTCTTTGCAGTGGTGTAGCTACATGTACAAAAACAAGAGGGAATCCTCAGTAGCCATGGCACTTGAAATTTTTTTTAGGCAGGATTAGAGTAAATTAATCTGAGACCTTTTTTTTTTCCTTTTTATTAGCTATATTTTTGTGCATCAGCAATACCAAGCGTATGGCGTGCATATATCTGATTCGATTTTATTACTTATCAGAATCTCTACCAGCCTACCTTCAAATTAAAATTTGTTTAGGCAGGATTAGAGTAAATTAATCTATGAGACCTTGGGCGTGGTCAAATACACCATTCAAAATGGTTTGACCTCCCGAGTCCAAAACTGTAATTAATTCACTGATCTGTCAAGAGATGACAGAGCTATGGGCTAAAAGTTTGTACTTGATAAAAAAACAACAACTCAAAGCCATTCTATGAGCCACTATGCCATGGCTAAAAATTTATATACACAAACAGTAAACAATACTTTAGGAAGTGAAAAAATTATTAGTTCTCAGTATTTTTTTATTGTAGTGTTATAGAAAGACAGAATTTTATTTAAGTTCTGATATTGAATTATAATACTGATAGTTATGATGCATTTTTGTCATAAATGTAATATGATAAATGAAGAAAGATGATTTTTTGTAAATCAATTTTGGAATTTAGCAGAGAGTGAGAAAGTTTTCATTTAAATCCCTAGTTTGAAATCTTGAAAAATCATCACCAATTTTTCCTAGAATTTCAAAAGTGATGGGCTAATAACAAGCCTGCAAATTTAAACTTCATAAAAGTTGTTTTGGTTTTAATAATGCATTCTCCATAATTCAGCTACGCAGATTTCAAAAATAATATTCATTTTTTTGTATCACATAAGGATATTTTACAAGTCAGGAAGAAAAAACTTACTTAGATCAAATTATTATTTTGTTTACCACGATGAACATTTTTTATTATTATGTTTGTTAACAAAAATACAAAGAAACTTAAGAAAAGGGAAGAACGTTGATGTCAACAAATATGCATCCTCATTCATCCCGATTTTTGTGAAATCTACATATTTTAGTCTCAAAACTCTGTGTTGTGGTCTTTCTTTTATGTATTGCATTATACCGTTTTGTGAAAAATCTATACGTGACAGAGAAAAATGGATATCATTTTCGGATTCAGTGTGCATGAATTACTGTAGAACATGTAAAAATTTCATTACAATAAAACCATCATAGGCCTGTGTAAAGTAACATTAGGTGGATTGTGACAAACTTTGTTTTAAATTGAATGTGGATAGTCCTCCATAAGCCTTGTTTTTTTAAGTAAACCATTAATAGCAGTTCAATTCCATTAAAATTTTTAAAGTATAGTAAATAACAGATTATGTTTTACATCTCTTGTAGAAAATTACGTAACCCATTCATGAATCCAGCCTTTACCATTCAAAAGCTCTTGCAGAGGAGCCGACAAAAGAATGACAGAGTGAAACTAAGTATGGACTTGCGGGGATATGTACATCCATCCTTAGCAGTAGGCATCAAGATTTTATGCCCATAGGAAGTTCTGTTATTTTGTTACACTTAATCAAGAGTTCTACTTTTACACCAAAAGTTTTTGCTACATGGCAAATTTTCTTTGCAGAGATCATGTGATTTTGCTATATAAAAGGATTTACTACTTCACTGCTATTCATCATTTACATTTATACTTTAATATTTAAAATCTTGGTGATTAAAAAAACACTATCCCTTGAGAAACCATGTTTTGTCTTACGACCCTTCAAAAATCTACTTACACTTTATTATTTACACCTTCCAGGACTTTTGAAATAAGTTACATATTACCTATCTGAAGTAGCCCATTTATATCTCATTAGACACCAAATCATATTCTGGTATGTCATGTTTGAAGTAAGCTATATCTTATTGTCAACAACCTTTTTTTTTATTTCATTCCAGACTACCCTATTGCTAATAAATTCCGGTGACTATATTATCCCTTCTTTTACCAAATCTTATTTATGTTATAAATATACAAGAAACCACATTCTTCTTCTATTCCTGTGTTATCAGCTTACAGGTTGTTAAATTTTCTAATCACACTGTAAGTTACAGTGTCATTATTACATCAAACTATGGTTTTATAATGTTCTGGCTTGTTTTGGATTATTACACAATGTATATTCATGGTTTTTACCTGCTTTGCATATGTATGATCTTGTCTTTTTATGTTCTAGGTTACTATAATTTTTCATTGTCAGTAACCATGTTTTTATTTTATTTTATTTATTTTATTTTAATGCTCTTGTCATGCCCTAGGTAACCAGGTCATTGTCATGTCTTAGATAATAAAGTTCTTATGTCTCAGGTAAGCAGGTTCTTGTCATGCTGTGGGTAACCATGCTGTTATTGTATCTTAGGTACACAGGTTTTTGATTTAATATGCATTGGGTAGCTAAGGTTTCATTTTATTGTGCTACATTTTGATGAGAATATCTGTCCTATTGTATCTTGGGCAACTAAGTACTGTTGTGTCACTGTCATATTTCACCATTGTCATGTTATGCCTCAGGTTATCAGGTTTTTTTCTTGTCATGGTGCAGGAGAATTGACATGTTCAAAGGAGCCATAGTTTTGATTTGCTTGAGGTAACTAGGTTCAGTTTTAATTTGCTCTGGTTAACCAGACTATTATGTTGTCATACTCCAGATTATTATCTTGTTTTGCATTGCTGTAAATAACTAGGTTCCTTACTATCTTGTTGTATCTCAGTTATCCAGGTTTTTTAGTACTTTATTATGTTCTGGGTGGCCAGGTTTTTTAACCCTCTTGATATGGGCTTGGTCCAAATGACCAAGTTCATAACCCCCAAAACGACCATCAGGAATTCCATGCTATAACTTTTAATAAGGCATACATTACAAGTATTTTGTACACAAAAAATTAGATTTTTTAATCAAGTGTTTTTACTAAAATGTATCCATGAATATATATATAGAGTCAAAGTGTTGATTGCTTTGTATGCAAAGTGATTTGCATGTTAAGATTAAAAATAATTTTCTTTGTCTGAAAATTCTGAAATTTCATTTGTATAATCTTTTAAGTCTTCTAAACAAATATTAAACTTTTTTTTTTCAGTAAAACTTTATATTTTATTTTCTCTACCCTAACTCTATACCCATTTGGCCAACTTCACTAACTTTGTAACCACCATTAAAAAATACAAGTTAAGTATAGGTTACTCATTTCTATCTAGAATTACTGCAAATTGTAACATGAAATTACAATTGTTTATCCTAAATAGCTTAAACCTCATAACAGTTCATACTTACTTTTATTGTTTTGTTGCCTTTTGAACCATGTCTAACTAGTAATCCCACTACACAAGTTGTAAATCACTCAATGAATGTGCAGCTTATGTTACCATATCGAATTACATAATGCACAAGCTGCTCACAAGCATACCTTGTGAAGAACTGCTATTATTATTCTTTTTCATTGTCCTACCTAATCTAACCTTATAAAACCTAATAAGTTTGTTCTTTTACATTTGTAATAATAAATAAAGAATACATATAAAAAACAAGAAATATAGTACTTACCTGCATTTTTTGTTTTTTTTTGCTGTCAACTGTCAAGGAAACTTAAGCCTACTTTATGTAAATACCATGAGAAAAATTTTATAACTGGAGGTGAAATAGACAATTCTCTGTAAAGAAAACAATGTAATATAACATATCACATGATAGATTAAAGCTTTGTCATTCTATTGGTTATAAATATTTTAGAATAAAATATCAGAGAGAACTATTGGCAATTTGTGAAAAGAGGATGTGACAGGGGGGCTTGGCAAGTGGGTCTGATTTCCTAGTTGACGGTTCCATAAACAAATAAGATTGAAGGCTATAAAAATTATGCTTTGCCTGAATAATATATATATGTTATAACAAGTAATTTACGTTAACTTCTATACTTCGCTGAGAAGTGGTAAATAAATTGGAGAAGAGGGAAGACCTTGAGAGAAATGTCACAATTCTCATATTAAATATTTCCTTATAAAATTTGATTTGTTAACTACATTTTGATGCCAAATATATTTGTATACAATGATAATAAAGTAATTTAATTATATTTTGAATATAACTCTTAAAAACCATGACATGTACACTTTGACCTTCCTGTAGTGAGAGGGTTAATGCTTTATCATATCTCAGGTATCCAGGTTCCTTGCTATTTTGGTATGTATTAGGTGACCATGTTCTTTAATATCTCATCATATTTCAAATATCCAGTTTCTTTAATATCTTATCATATTTCAGGTATCCAGTTTATTTAATATTTTATCATGGTCAAGTATCCATGTTCAGTTATATCTTGTTACATCTAAGATAATTATAGGTTCTTACCTTACCTGTGGGCTAAAGTTATTTTTAAAATATATCTTTTTAACTCATCATACCAATATTTTATATTTTACTTGTCAACTTTCTTGTAACTGTCTTTTCATCTTTAATTTATCAGACTAATGTTTTATTGTTATTTAGCCATTTTTTTCATCTAACTATGATTTTCTCAACTTGGGTTTTTATATTTCTCTTCTTACCATCTAACTTACATGTATTCATTTGTAGTGTTGTAGATCTGTTAAATTTTGCTTTTTTTTTCACTCTTGAGGCCATTGGTTTATTCTTATATATATATGCAGTCACCCTTACCTGTTCAGATAGTCACGTTTTGTGTTGTTTATCATATTGGATTTTATGTTTTTAACAGATTTAAAAATAGTTTTTGAGTTGCACTCCATGTTACCATGTTCTGTCTTTGAGCTCTTTCCTTGTGTTTTGTTTGTATCCACCACATCGTTACATTATTCTTGCTCATCACCATATTCTAGATGAGCATGTTCTTGCTTTGTTTATTCTTCCTGTTTACTTGACTTAATGTATCCCTATATTGCCTGTGTTCAGTAACCCCTGAGGTAATTATGCTTTAAGCTTTGTTCATTTTTCTGTCACCTGATTTACAGTTTTAATTTTATCTACATTTAATCACATTTTAGGAAATGGTGATATTTTTATTGTGATTTTTATAATCTTTTTTTACTCATCATATCACCATGTAAATAATATTCCTGTCTTGTAGGTGTGTTCACTTTTCATGCTGTTTCTTGCTCTCAGATCCATATATTAATTTTATTCAATCGCCCTGTAATAATATTCTTATCTTATAGCTTTGTTGGTTCTTCAGGTATTTATTTTCCTTCACAAGATGATTGTTACTCTTATTTATACCCTTTTTCTAATTGTGTTGTTCTCATGTGACAATGTTAACTTTCCCTATAATGTTATTCTTATTGGATCACCCTCCAATATAAACCTGATATTTTCTTCCCTTTCCAGATTGCAGCAGAATGGCTTGAATATTCAGTAATGAGGTTGCAATATGGAGTGGAGCTTGTGCTGGCAAGACATGGCAAAGTAATATATGTATATTTTTAAATATACTCACAATTTCTTTAAATCATAATATATTAAAGAGCAATTTGTTTTGTTTTGTGTGTGTGTGTGTATGTGTTTATGTATCAGCAGCTATAGTTTCAAACATAAATATAAATAATAATAGTTGCTGCCTAAAATGTAATAAGTTAATTATTAGTTTTTATATTTTGATGCTTAGGTAGTTGTTGACCACCAGATGGAGCTGAAGAGACTAGCTGATGTTGCTATTGATGTGTATGCAATGACAGCAGTTTTGGCCAGAGCTTCTCGTTCATACTGCATTGGGTTGAAGAATGCTGATCATGAGGTAGCTTTATCATTGTATATTTTTTGCACCCTAGGATTTTAAGAAATCACTGGTAGTTCTAGAATTGTTTTATCTACATTAAATTACTGTAAATTTAATTGTCTCATTTTTCTGTAGCATGTTGTATAGTAGTTACTTATTTCTTTCTATCTTAATTCTATCATATCTATTGTATCCAGCTGGCCTGAAGAGTCCTGGTATTGGGTGGAAGATTTCATTAGCAGTGGATGTAGCAGATATGTTGTGATTTACATATTAATATACCCTCTTCTTTATTTTCCCTCGAAAGTTCTTATAAATAATTACTAATGTAATGCTTTCTCATTTATGCTGTAGTCACTTGACTCACCAGTTTTTATGAAGAAAAGAAGCAAGTTAATTTAAGAAAGTAGTAGTTAGTAATTTATAGCATGAAATAAATAATACAATGTTAAAAACTTCATACCCTAATTCTGATGTGTTGTGACATGAATAAAATTGTGAAAAAATTACATTTTGAATCCAGCTCACACTGTAACAGTTATTGTCGAACAATTTGTCAATATAAAATAGTTTTTCAACCCCCTACT
>NW_013665622.1:370184-380077 GCF_000517525.1 Limulus polyphemus
CACACTGTAACCCCCCTACCATGTCTATCATATCGCAACCAGCCTCAATAGCTCTGGTGTTGGGTGATAGGCCTCATTGGCACTGGATATAGCAGATATAGTGTGGTTAACATATTATTATACATTTTTTTTACTTTCACTAGGAAGTTCTTATTAATAACTTCCTAATATTTTCAAGAAGTTTTATGCATATCATTTTTTTAACATATACTTTCAAGTCATACTAATATGTGATCCCAAACTGCAGTTTAATTGTATCATCTAAAGCCAAACCCTGCCAAGTCATTTACTCATACATGTTGTGAAACAGTTCTACACTAAAGTCATATGATTTAATTCCTATTCTTGTTTAGTTTTCCCTTTTTAAGTTAGAATAGCTTTAACTCTTACTCTAAGCCTTTAAACTTACCAAGACCTTTGTATTAGATAAAGATGTAATGTTATATACAGGAGTCAGTGTTTGGCTACTCTAAAATTCTAATTTCTTCAGTTATTAATATTTCCTCTTTTTTAATTTTCAAGCTATATTACCTAAACAAAGCCCTTTTCTGTCTTTAAAGTTTTGCATCAATAACACTTGGAGATAGGCTTGTGAGACCAGTTTCCTTTATTTGTTAATTTTGTAGTATGTTAATCTGTGTGATTGCTATCACGAAAGTTGAAAACTTTATACTTTGGTCCGATGAGCAAACATAACATTATTCTTACAACAACATACCTTTTCTTTCAGCCAGTGAAATGTAGCTTTTGTTTAACGAGTTCTAAAAATATTTAGCTGCTGCATAGTGGCTCACAGAATGGCTCTGATTATTTTTTCAAGTACAAACTTTTAGCTGATAGCTCCATCTCTTGACTGATGCGAGATGTAATTACAGCCATGGGTTTTGATGATTCCTTCTTGTTTTTATTGTTTTAGCTTTTTTGGTGAGAGGGGGTTGATATATGCTAATTACCTTTTGTCTGATTTTATATATTTTTTTATTTTTGAGACACGAATTTAAGTACTTATGGCTTAAATAATAGAAATCCAAAGGGTGTCTGTAACATTTCAAGAAATATATACAAAAATTAAGCTACAACAACAAAGGTACTGTAGTAGAATTGGTTTTATGCATATCATACTTTTCTAAATAATGATATTTTTCCATTTTATGCTATTACTCAAGACAGACTTTTTTATGTAGTAGTTTTAGAGTTTTGTATTCATTCTGATTAAGAAAGTATTTCTATAGTAAGACAGCATTTTCTCAAGATATAATTATTTTTTTTAGGTGAAAATAGCTTACACATTCTGTGCAAATGCCATGAAAAGAATAAGAGAAAATGTGAAAGACTTAGAAGAAGGTTTGTCATGACTATTTTAGCTTATTATGCATTTTAGTTTCAAAACATTTTATGTATTTTTAATAACTTGAATACTCAGTGTGGTGTGCAAAACAATTCTAAGTTATTCATTAGATGATCCTGTGGTTAGAATTTAGAAATTATCAGTAAAAATATGGTAGGTTTGGTTTCATTGTACATAAAAACAAGTGAGACAGAATGGCTTGTGTGTTTCTACCCATTCTAGTTTAAGCTTTTTTAAAACATCTTTCTAACATAAATCAAACTGCATGGATATTTTCATAACTTAAGTCTGAATACTTGTGTGTTGTGATCTTGCATCTTGATAAACTTTTTAGGTATTTTAGATAGATTGTTATGTTTTGACAAGTTTCTCATATATTTAATATACATTACAATTTTTGAGAAGACTTTTCATTTACTTGACATACATTGTTGCATTTTGATATATATTATATCTTGGTAAGCTTCTTATGCATTTGCTGTACATTGTTATGTTATTACTAGCTTTCCAATTGTTCGTTATACATTATTGCATCTTGATAAGTTTCTCAGATGTCTGATTACATTGTTGTGTTTTAAATGAGTTTCTATAATATTAACATTAAATGATCTTGCTTTAAAAAATATCTTAGGTGTTTAAAATACAAGCATATATAGCTAATTTTTTGCCTTTGCATATAAATGTAAAAATAAGAAAAAATTCAAATATACATTTTTACATGGTCACATTTCTTCATTTTAGATTGATGTGATTATATTGGGTCAGTTTTTAGGTATTTTCTGTCTTTCTTGTCGATAATCCAAGAAGTAACAAATAATTGTAATTGATTAACCACTCATCTGTTAAGTAGGGCATTGACAGTGGCAAAAGTAGCACAGGTTCTGAAACTGTTTTGGGTAATGAAAGTCATTCTGATATGTAGATTACTACATTTTATGTTTAGATAAATTTTATAATGAATTAAACTGTTTAAAGTGAGACATAAGTAACAGTCATTTCTGATTTTTAACTGAAGATTTGTGCCATAACCTAATACATTATAATAACTGACTTTGGTTTGAAAAAGTTAGCTTAAAATAAATGGTCTTAACTTGATTAAATTATTCTAACTAATGTAAAGACATAATTTTTTTGGTGTTTAAGATTGATTTTTGTTTTTTAGTTTCAATTTCATCTTAAGTTAGGAAGTGTTAATACACCACTTTTATTTCATCTTTAAAAGGCCTGGCATAGCCTGGTGATTAGGGCACTCAGCTCACAATCAGAGAGTCATGAGTTCAAATCCTTGTCACTGAACATGCTCATCCTTTCAGCTGTGAGGTCATTATAATGTGATGGTCAATCCCATTATTTATTGGTAAAAAGAGTAGCCCAAGAGCTGGCAGTGGGTGGCATTGACTAGCTGCCTTCCCTCTAGACTTTCATTGCTAAAGTAGGAATGTCTAGCACAGATAGCCTTCGTGTAGCATTGTACAAAATTCAAACCCAATGAAACTGTCTTTAGAAATTGAGTTGTATGATGGACACAATTTGTGATCAGTAAAAAAAAGACAAAACGTGAAAGTTAAGGATTATACTAGTATTCAGTTTTCTACAGAGGAAGAAAGTATTTTGTTAGATATTGTAATTCAACTTAAAGTTAGGAGATGTTAAAGTACTCCATCTTAAGTTTGTATATGTACAGGTTTCTATGTAGAAGCTGATCTTCTGTATCAAGAGGTAAGAAATATTCTTAAGTTGGTGTTCTCAATATTTATAATTAATATGTGTTCAATGTTTTCCAGGACCATATATGAATAATGACAGGAATTACCAAGAACTTGCCTCCACCATTTTTAAGAATAGAGGGTATGCAGCAACACACCCACTGACAAGGAACTGGTACTAATAGTTAAAAATAATTTAGGGTTAATTTACAATTGTGATCTTGTTAATACCACATACATAATTAAATTTAACGAGACTGTAGTCACAACTCCAGAACTTCATAGATAAAACTCATGAGAAGAAATTTTCAACAAAGTTTCAGCTGTGGTTGGCTGTGTGTGCTCATATAAATAATGATTTAGAAATGAATCAAAATGTTTTGCATTTTAAATAGTGCTGTATATGGTTTTCAGTTAATTGAAGTAAAAGTAAAATTGATGGTGATTCCTTAAAACATTGGGTTTCCACTTCTTTTTTTTTCTTCATCTGTATTCCTTTACTTTCTTTTTAAGAACTCTTAATTATCAAACATATATAAAGTTCTTGATACTGCTGTTTGTTGGGTTATTACATTTGTTTGGGTACAGAGTTCCACTTCTTTCAGTGAGACATGATCATATACAATATTCAAAGTATATTTTGAATGTTGTACGTGATTGTATCTCGCTATTAGAATTGAAATGTTGTATGGAAAAGAATGTGATACCTTCATCAAAAATTGTTTCAAGAACTTTATATTTCTTGACTTTCTTTAATTTACAATAGTGCTCAAAGTTTGGTTAATTATAATTCAGAATAATTTTTCTGGTAATTTAAAATATATTTTTTCTATCAAGACATTTATATTTGATGAGGAATAATATGTGAAAGAATGGAAAAGAAAGAGATCAAAAGCTTTAGTACTAGAAGCTAAAAATGAACAAAATCAGAAACCATGCTCAAGAGCTGGCAGTTTCATTTATGTCACTATTGGCTTTGCATTTTTTATTGCAGCTCTTTGTGTCAACTTTTCTCTGTGTGCAATCATTATCAGAAACCTAAAACTGTCAGTTGAGAGTAATATGCTTTAAACAAACAGAAATATTTTGAAGTGAACAACCGGGTAAAGTCCTGGTAGTTCAGAGAGGCATGTTGTCAGTATGAGTTGGTCATATTTGAAAATACCTCTATATTGTGTACAAGTAAGTTTGTATTCAGTCAGTCTCATTTGTAAGAAATGTAAAATTATTTGTAATTTTTTTACACAAATCTTGTATGATTTTTTGTGTTGAAATTTTAGAATAAATCATTGATATCATAAATGTTGCTTTCCTGTAAGTATTTCACCAAATAGCAAAAGAGTGGCTTTTTCTTATACTTCCATGTCTCTCTGTATACAAAGTATAGTAGTCTCTTGGGCTACGCTATTATGTTTGACAGTAGCCATTGTCATTGTTTAAAAACATTCAGAAAAATACATTAGTCTCTTAGATTAAGATCTGGTTTAATTCACCTGTATCTGTTTCTTTCTATTTATGTGTTATTGAGATTAAAATGCAACATTGTGAGAGAGTGAACATTTCAGACTTTTTTGAAGTATTTTTCATGACAGTGAAAAAGTATTGCTGACTATTGGAAATACAGAATATTTCTATAACATGTTTATTTAAGTGTTTTCTAGTAATACATTAGCAGTTCATTAAGCTAATTTTTAAAATTGTTAATTCAAACAAATATACATAACCAGGACAGTTGTATCAAAATTAAAAGTTCTAATGCTGCACATTTTATTAATTGAAAGAAGAAAGCTGATACAATTTTCTTTTTTAGTCCAGAAGAGCTTTTAGGATTTTGATTGTTTTTACTTTATTAACTAGATAATAACATTTTAAGAGATCCACTCAACTCAAATATACTTCAATAATGATGCTTTGCATGGGTAGATGAAAAACTATTTTGTGTCTGTGATGTTTCATCTCTCAAAAGCTGGTTACTGGTTACTTCAATAATGATGCTTTGCATGGGTAGATGAAAAACTATTTCGTGCCTGTGATGTTTCATCTCTCAAAAGCTGGTTACTGGTTACTTCAATAATGATGCTTTGCATGGGTAGATGAAAAACTATTTTGTGTCTGTGATGTTTCATCTCTCAAAAGCTGGTTACTGGTTACTTCAATAATGATGCTTTGCATGGGTAGATGAAAAACTATTTTGTGTCTGTGATGTTTCATCTCTCAAAAGCTGGTTACTGGTATTTAATACTAAAATATTATCACACCTTAGTTCCCATTGTATTCTTGTTTTGTTTCTTAGAAATTTCAGAGTATAATCCTTTTATTGCTAAAACTAACTTTGTTATTTTAAATATGTCAAGTCACTGTTCTGTTATTTCATAATATGTGTCCATTTTATGTATATAAACCTTTCATGCTATTAGTTTTTCAAGAAAGAAATGACATTGTCATAACTATTTTCATTTTTTTATTTAAATTTTGTATATTTAAAATACAAACACATTCAGAATGAAAAAAATATAGGTAGTAAATAGCATTTAAGTGCAGTCAGTTATTTCTAGAAGATCTGAGAATTGTTTAAACAGTTACTTATTGAAAAAGAGTAATTGCTTTCTGAAATTTTAATATTTATATGAAATTTCATAGTGTAATCCTTCTTTCCTAAACCTAAAATTTGTTACTTTGAAAGCATCAATTCATATAAGCAAATATATTGATTATTAACAATATAGGAAGTTGAGTTAAAATTGAAGAGGTGATGGATTGGGATGTTTTTTTTTTTTTAAATAAGAAAATTCCATTTGCACCACATAAAAAGAACAATATTATTTTGCACTTTCAAGTCAAACAAAGATCTAAACAATATTATTCTGCACTTTCAAGTGTGGTATCCCACATTCTTAATATAATTTTTTTATTTTAGTTGAAACACATATATATAAAATACATTCCTAAAGCTAATATTTCTTACTTTAAAAATGGCAATTCAACTCATTATTCAAAATATATTGATTATTAGCAATATAAGAAATCAAGTTTCAATAGAAGTGTTAGTTTGGAATGCTTCTTTTGACATCATTCTTTCATCTATGTAACTTCAATGTTACTAGAGGGTAAACTTTCATTTTCAAATAATGTCATTGCAAATACAACTTGATGAGGTTTCGTGTTAACTTCTCTTTTTCTCATGAAGCAGTAAAATGTCTACATCATTAACATATTTATTTCATTTATAATAAAATAAAATATTTTATAAAAAATAAGGAAATATCCTTATGTTGGTATTCATGAACTCTTATATCCAACAAGTATTCAAAGGTATGTACAAAACCTAGTTTCAAGAAAGTTTATGTAGAGAATAAAGTGAACACAGACAGCAAAGAAAAAAGATACACAAGAGCACAGATAAAACTTTCGTTTGCAAAAAAGTCATTGTCAAAACAAAACTGACTGACTTTTCATTTATTCAAACTCAAACTGCCTTCTGAGATAAAGATTTCAATCACGTTTGTACAAAACAAGGACAAAATAAGAATTCCATCTGCATGACACATGGACAGTACAAAGAGGAATGTTATGATGAACTTTAAAGTTATACAAAGGTCTAAGTGTGGTATCCCATGATCAAGTCTATCTCAAGAGGTATCTGTTTGTTGTTAAGCCCAAAGCTATACATTGGTTTATACATGCTATGACCACCACAGGTATTAAAAACAAATTTCTAAAGTTGTAAACCCTTAGTTTTATTGCTTAGCCACCAGGAGGAACTCAAGGGGTAACACAAATACTTTATATGTGAGTTTTCCCCTTGTATTTGTTATTTTGAAAAGTTGTTGATGTAGGTAATTAAAGCTCTGCTCTGATACTGGACCTAGGCACAGAGTCAAACTAATACAAGCTTCTATAGGATAACTAATACTGTATGTAACCTATACACAAGCAAAAGGGCTAAAGCATGTTTACAACTTGTCTATCCAATTAACAAGAATGTTATCAATTTTTTGCATAACATCTACATAAAAATTTAGAAAAATTACATGAATATAAGTTACTACAAATATGCTATTTATTGAAGGATATAATTATCAGTTATTTCTGTAAGGAATGAAACAAATTTGAATTGGGGGTGTGTGGAGCACCTATGACCGAGTGCATCTTATTTGCTATATTGAAATAGACACCTTCTCTGATAATAATACAAAAGTTTATTCTTCAATCAAAGAAGCACTTTGCTACCAGTCAAAAACTGGAAGCATGTGCTCCCTCCCAATTCCATTACTTATGGTTATTTCAATTGTGAAATTTTTAATTATCACCTATAACTTGAAGGTCAAGCTCCATATAAAAATATGACCATCTTCAAAGTAATTGAAATATTTTCTGCTAATTTCTTGTGCAACTTCAAAATTTGTGCAATTATTTTTTAACTTATCACTAATGAAGAATCTAAAATTTATCAATCACACTACTAATTCAGTGAATGAGAAATGAATAATTTGTACTTGGATTTTTAAAAATAATTAAAAATCTTCAATTATATTTGCCTCTTACGTCCCTGCTGTTGTCGATATAAGTAAGGGTGCTTATTTGACAATTAAACTAAGAACAGAAGATATTAAAAGGAAAACTACTTGAAACTGAATAATTGAAAGTAAAGTAGTAGAGGGCTACAGGCAAATTATAACAATTTACTAATTAATGTCTGGAATAAAGAAACCCCTGATAGCAACAACGTCTCCCCTAGTTATTGGGACCTTAAGCACGAATGTTTTTAGACATCACTGAGAACAAAAACTACTAATTTCATTACTTTCACTAGCCAAAAATTATATAAATACAACATATGCTAACATGCTGATTAAAAAGTAATTTCTACTCACAAACTTGTACTACTGCACCGGTGTCTTTCTCAAAGCATGCACACTGTGTGTTTACTGCATTTAGCAACCAATCAGCACATCGCACGTGTGCTTAGTTAACGAGGTCTTGCTGCTTTAATTCTTAAACGCCTGTTTGTTAATGAGTAGTGCATTGGATCGATTTCATTGAAAACAATTTTGTTTCAAATTATTACAAGAACAAAATAGACAAAAGTAGAAATTCTAATGAAAATAATAAAGTCCCAGTGAATAGAGGGCCTCTTGACGTGCTTGGAGCTGGAGCCCCAAGCAATTACTTGGTCTGCTTAAGCCTAGTGCTCCACTAATCTATCTTAGCTCAATAAATGGAAATCAATAACATTTATAACAATTAATTAAATGTATAATTGATTGTATATAATTTATACTCTTACTTATTTACTACTAAGGTCACTATTTTGTATTAATTTCGGACGTAAGTTAACACTGTGTTATTGCTCATAGTATTGTTACGACAGCGGGGGTCACGTGACGCTACTAACACGTCATATTCTCGAAGGTTCGTGAAGCCACGAGTGTTTACTAGATATGCGGTATTCATGTATATAAGACCGCCAAGAAGTGACGGCAACTATGGAATGTAATTGAACTGCAGACAGAGATAGAGACTGACAATTGAGTCGAGCACGTGAGTCGTTCGTTGTGAATTATAGCTTTTGTTATAGCGTGACTGTGGAAATTAAGTGTATTGCAAAGTTGTATTCAGAAAGAATAAACCAGTTTTATTTAAGAGAGGACTTCTATCGCTAAAGTTTCTTCGGAAAGAATTTTTACGGAAAATTAACAAACGACTAGAGACGTAACAGTATTATATTAATTGTATCGTTGTTCATTGGTGTTTTTTTTAATTATCTGGTGAAATTACTTAAACGTTCAGTCCACATAAGCTTGTACACTGTCGTATATTGTTGTAGGCCTACGTTGCAAAATATATTCAAACCTCTAACAATACTAGAATTAACGTAAAATCAACTTACTTGTACAAAATATCTCATTAAGCGCGATAGTAAACACAGATTTAAATACTTCATGAAAACACACTACCTGATTCAATGCCTTGAAATAATTCTGCAAACTCTTGACTATCTTTCAACTCCTCTACTCTTGCAACAACTATTCCCTATTCATAATCTACTTTCGAATATGTTAGAAACCCTTGTCACATGTTTAGAACTTTCCAGGTGCTTTAGGCCTATCTTATTAAACCTTTTGATGTGAACGACATTATTAAGACCAGCATCTTCGTCTAGCAAACTTTAAATTACAAATCAAGACACAGGATAGTGTATTGTGTGGCCAAAACAACCTGCAGGACACACTGTGTGTTATTATTAACGGGAATGATAGTTTAATGATTTTCAACTTTCTGTAGTAGCTCGAACTGTGATAATCCAAACAGTCACGTATTTTCAGTGGATGTGCTCTTCTGGACCCTTATTTCACATATCAAATTACAAGGCAATCCATTAAAAAGTACTCGAGATATAAAATTTCCAATTTTGATTGAATTTCATCCTATTTATTTTTTTGTTCGCATCGAAAGTACGAAAAAATTATTTGATAGAAAAACATACTTAATTTTTAAGTATTTGTTTTTCAAATTTGGTACACTGATATATCTTCACAATCTATAATTAGATGTCAAATTTAGTCCAATTATAAGCCACATGTGCAAAGTTATTCAACAAAAACCACTCAATTTTGACCAAAACTCACCTGAGCTACCTGTCTAAAATTTTTACTACAACGTTACCTAAGAGTAAAAGTGGACCATTGTTAGTTTTTGTCGTTGCGATTAAAGACGCTGGTTTAGAGAAGCAAAACTGTAGGGTGAAAGCACATGCATATTGTTGCGTCAGCGAAGTCACATGACTAGTGTGACGCCACGTTTCTAGAACTATCTTGTTCCTTCATGAATGCCCTAGC
>NW_013665622.1:381077-383974 GCF_000517525.1 Limulus polyphemus
CAACGTGACGGAATAATGTGTGTATAGGTAATGAGTTATTGAACTGCGGTCAGAGAGAGACGTATTGTTGAAGTTAACGTCGTTATTATAGTTTTTTATAGCGCGACTCTTTAAGTTGAGTGTATCTTAAAGTTATATTCGGAAAGAATAAACCAGTTTTATTAAGTAAGGACTTGTGTCGCTAAAGTTTCGTCGGAACGAAGTTACGGAAAGTTAATTAACAAACGGAGACGTAACAATATACATAAGTATTGGTTAAGTCAAGTGAGCTAGATTAGCAGTTTCTAGCTCAAGTTAGTTCAAAAGAATCATAAGGGTGGACGGTCATTATTCATTGCCAAGTTTTAAGCACATATTTTATGAAACTCTCTGAGTTAAAGACCGTTTAGCATCACGTGATATTAGCTTAAGCAATACGCATAAATAATGATGTTTGATTCGGCTCTACCGAGTGTATGCAGGTGATGACAAGAAACTGTTAATCTAGATTCCATGGCATTACTGTAAAGAAAGTTATTAACACTGTTTTAAAGAATCTAGTTGATTCTGTAAAGTATAGGTCTGTTCCAAATACTACAGTTGCAATCCTAAAACTAACGTTAATTACTATCGACTGTCACTTTCTTACTTGCTGTGGTTTGTTGGTGTGTATTGACAAAAAATCATAATATCTCATGAAAAACACCTTAGGTGTGAAAAAAAGGTGCGACTAAAAAAGGATTTAAAGTGCGAGTTAAAGAAATGAAATTAAAATTGGCGGCCAAACTGGTAGCTACACTTATAGCATTAATATAAATTTTACAGCCAATTTTCATTCATTAGTTAGTTAGGGCGCATATTTTGTTTTACCCACCATCACCACAAAAAAACGCGACCAGGCAAAATAAATGTTGTCTCTACAGAATGAAAAAAGTAAAAGAAATTCAAAACAAAATCAGCTTAACGGCTTTCTTGACCACGTGCTTTGCGGAAACAGCATAGATTTATGAAAAGGAAAAAAAAAGAAGAGAAAATGCTATATTAAAATAAGAAAATAAAAACTCATGGTATGTTTATTTTAACATCATATTCAACTATGTAATGATTTTAAAAATTATAGAAGATGGCATGCAAGGTAAACATATTTGTGAAAATCATAATTACTACATTACAGTTTTTCAATTATTTGTAACTACAATCTTTTCGTTGATTTTTCAAGTTTTGATTTAGTGCCACTTTCTGTGATATGTTGAAGGAAAAATAAAGTAGCATTAGTAAAACTAGTTTAGTGTTTATGTATTATTCGTTAAGCTTACTTCGTTCGAGAGTATATGTTAAAAACGGTGTACGGCGAAAGAAACGTGGACGCTCAAATTAGTTGAAATTTAAACATCGTTATACTTTTAGTTTTACTGTTCTTGTTATTATTCAAGTAATCTTTCTCTAAAACGTATTGTCGAAAAGATCCACCCTAATCCAGCAGGTATTTATTTGTTTGTGTGCGTATGTAGAATAAATAACATGAACAAAGGTTTTAAATTTAATAATATTACTAATTATTATTAATATCAAGAAAAGTGCATTAACTGTAATAGTATTAGTAATGTTAATGGAACTTGGTAGTAACACTACTGTACTACTAATACTATTGCTAATAGTAATAGTAGTGGTACTACTACTACTATTTTAGCATTTAAGTTTTACTTTTAAGAGTTAGACTTAGAGGCTGAAATGAAGAGTGACTTTTGAAGTATGAAACTGGCAGAAGAAAGTAATAAAGGAGAGAAAAATATAATAGTCTGATACTCCAGTGTTTTCTTATAGTTATAGATAGTATAGTAACTTGGTGGTACCCATAATTTGTTCACTCCATGAATTTGCAAAATCTTTGTAGATCTAACTAACTTTCAGTAACATGTTTACAGACTATTAGGACTAGGAGTAGATAGGCCTATAGTAGTGTTTCCTAATTTAGCTTTTATAAGAAGTTTTGAAGTGAAAGTTATTAAGCACACTTATTTTAAAATGAACTAAGAACTTAAAGAAGGAAACAGCACTTACTTTTCATCTAAGCCCTTTTAACATGTACAGATTATAACTCATAAAAAGTAAATTTCTCCCAATACTTTTCTTCCCTCTTCTTTTTTCTTTTCTTTTACTAAATGTTTCTGCAGACCATCAGTTGTGCAAAACTATACTTATATTAAGTTATGGCATCAAATATGTTGCAATGGCAAATAACATCTTTTACATGAAAACCATGAGACTAAGATGAGCATTTCATACTTGAATGTTTCTGAAAATAAAATTCATAACTCTTTTGCAGCATAATTTAGCACAAATTGCATTTGTTTTTTTAAATGTTTTAGGAATATTTTTAATGCAGTTTAAAATACCATGCTATGCTTTGTACATTGCTGCACATGAAATGGCATTATTTCAACAGAAAAAAAAAGTGTATTAGAAGAAATTTCATGAAAAGATTTAAAGACTGGTTTTATAAGGTGAATAATAATTGATAAAAACATCAGGGAAATGTTGAAAAAAATGTTAAATTTATTTTCCTTGTGAACACAGTTCACAAGTGTGGAGTGTTTGTTTTTAATATCTTGGCTTTTCTGCTGTGGCCTTTATGATTGATGTCAGTGTAGATGAGCAATGTGAATGTAAGAGAGACTGGTTATAAATTTTATGTTATACCTCACTATAGTATAACTTTGAGAATGTAATATTATTTTACCGCATTTTTTCAAGGAATTTTTTACCAAACTAAACCAATAAAACGGTGTGGAAGAAAATAAAAACTTTGCCTTAACATGCTTGTTAAATTCGATGACGAGGAACCCACTTTGAGACTAATAATGGCTGGAGACGGCTTAAATGTACCTGATGATGACAAAACCTTGTACGAAACGTTG
>NW_013665622.1:383995-392877 GCF_000517525.1 Limulus polyphemus
CAGCCATTATTATGCTTGTTAAATGTTGGAGCCTTGTACTACTACTAGTAGTAAATCTCTTCAAGCTGATAATTTTTTTGTTGACACTTAACCCTACTATTATATAAGAGCAGAAAATTAAGCTCCACCTTTTTTTATGTTTAGATTATGCTCTGAACCTGATATAGATTTTTAAAAATATTTTGCATAAATATAATGAGAATATGTTTATTTCAAAACAATACCCATAAACTTAATGCAAAACCTTTATATGTACAGGAATGATTTTTTCTGAACATACTTATGAAAAAAAACAGAAACATTCAAATGGGGTTTTTCAATTCTGGGCCTATCAATATTCATGTTTTTAGAGGACTTAAATTGTGTCAAAATTTAGCCATTAGCATTTTGTAAGATGTTGTAAAGCATGGACTAAGAAAAATTGGGAAATTTAAAGAAAAATGTTTAAAACTCACAGACCAGATAATACTTCCCCAAGGGTTTTGAAGGAGGTTAAGGATTGTTTATGTGAGCCACTTGCTATAATATTTTCTAAGTCCTTGAATAATGGCAGGTGCCAGAAGACTAGAAGTTGGCTAATGCTACCTCCACTTTTTGAGGGAGATGATAAAAATTGTTTCAGTAATTATAGGCATATTAGTCTTACATTAATGGTGGATAAAGTTTTTGAAAGTCTAATAAAACATGTTTTGCAAAGACGTTTAATAAAGTTTAAAGTTTTATTGGATAGTCAGCGTAGTTTCACTTTTGACATTCTTTGAAGCATTTGCTGCTTGTGTAGATGTGGGTGTGGATTTGGTGTATCTGGATTTTTAGAAAGCATCTGACAAAGTGCCACATAAAAGACTTTAAATTGATTGGATAAAAACTGGCTAGATGCAAGAAAGTAGAGGATTGTTATAAATGGAGTTCAATCAAACTAGATTATTGTCATAAGTGGAGTACGTCACAGCTTACTTATAAAGGAATAGCTAATAAATTATTTAAATTTGATGATGATATTATGGTTTTGGGTGTTGCTGGCTGTGAGGTGGATGCTGCTGCTTCAATAAAGGATTTGGATATTTTGGTGAGTTGGGTGAATAAGTGGAAAATGTCTTTCAGTTATAATAAGTGTAAGGTAATACATGTGTGATATCACAGTTTAAATTATTAAATATAATTTTAATGGAAATAACCTTAACAGTGTTATTAAAGAAAAGAATCTTAGTGTTCTGGCTGATCAGTCTGAAATCATCTGAGCAATGGAAGGGAAAATAGAATTTTAGGTTGTTTTTACAGAAATATTGAATAAAAGTCTTAAGAGGTTATAATGTCATTGTGCAGGTCATTGCTTAGTCCATATTTGGAGTACTGTGTTCAGTATTGAGTTCCTTACCTTAAATAGAATATTGAATTGTTAGAAAGGGTACAGAGGAGGGTTACTAGGATGATATCTTTGATGGAAAGGTTGTCATAAGAGGATAAGTTAAGATCTCTGAAATTGTTTTATCATGGAAAAAAGAAGAGTCAGAGGGGATCTCATTGAGATGTTTATGATTGTTAGAATTGATGCATTGTTATTTTTTCATAATTAATGGTAAGATTAGGGGACACAAAATATAAATTTTGACATAGTAGAAGTCGTCTTCAGGTAAGATAGTTTTATTTTCTAACAGGATGGTTGCCTTAAGATGACATGTAGTAGATGTAGTTAATTTGAGGGAGTTAAAGGGAAGGCTTGATAAATATTTGAATGATAGTGACTGGCTTTGAGTGTTTTATTTGTATTTTAGTGGATGTGATAGCTTAGTTGGACCAACAGACCCCCAGTGGTTCTTAAATTGTGTATATGAATGAAGGTGAAGCTATTTTTTAAGATTTACAATTTTTTGTTTTAGTTTAAAAAACAAGATTATTTGTTTTCTATATAGAATTTTTTAGAAAAACTCACCATCACCTTCTGTTTAGTTATTATTTTTTCATCACAGTAACTTTAGTTTGCTTTGTCTTCTTTTGTAAAATATTCTAATGCATCTTTAGTTTTAAATGTTGTATATTTTGTAATAAAATATTAATGTTTGTGTACATGATATTTACACTGTACTTGTGTAGAAATTCACTGATCCCACTGCAGATGATAAGCTCTTCATGGTGAGAAAGGTCAGTGTCTAAAAGGTCAACCTTCCAGCCACTAAAACAAATAAACTCAAGAATCAGAGACAGTTAAATGTACTTAGGTATATGCATATATAGAATAAAAAGTTTTTTTTAATGAAATGGATGCAAACAACTTAAGCAACATCATCAGACAAATCATTCTACAATTTTTTCACTCAAATTATTTGCTTTGAATGAAAGCACCCATGTAATGTTGATGTTGTGTCCTAGTTTTTAGAAAGCCTTTGATAAAGTGCCACAAAGAAACTGATAAGTAAATATGATAATTATATACTTACTGGAGAAACGGGTAAATAGATACCTGATGTACTGGTAGATAGCAAGGTATGGTGATAAATTAGCATTTTTTTTGGGTGCTACAATGTTAGTAATGAGTCCTCCAGAGTCCTATTTTGAAACATTTGTTGTTTGCTATTTATGCCAATAATTTGATTAGCTTTAAAGTTATATCTCTTAAGTTTACTGAAGATACTAAACTGTAGGAATAGCTGATTCTTTTGGGAATGTTCCTTCTATTCAGAAGGACCTTAAAAGCATTTGTTAGTGGAAAATAACATCAAAAGTGAGTTTTGACATTGAGATAAGAAAGTTTGGAAGATATGTACTTCTTGCATTAGAGAAGCATTGGTATTTTAGAAAAAAAGTTTGATTGTTAATAAAAACTTACAATGTTTAGTTGTTTTGATTATAATAAGCAAAGTTTTGGGACCTGTTTATTGAAATTTGAAGTTTGAGAGTGAAAAAGTTATATTGTCCAAGACAGGTAATATCTTATGGAGTACTGTGTGTATTTTCAATTCATTCACTACAGCAGTATTACCCAAAACTTATCATCCATGCTCCCCTTTAATAAGTATGGTTTCTTGCCTGCCTCCTCCCTCCTCCTCTTTTTTTTTCCATAAGTGAAAAATTGAGTTAAGTAACAAATTATAATACATGGATATGCATTAAATTGCTGTATGTGTTGTAGTAATTACTTATCATTTTCATTAATAAAAATTTATTAAAACACTTAATTTTGTATTATTGCACAATTGGCTCTAACTTAATTGCTCATGCCCACCTGGAGGGAAGTGTGTCCCACACTCTGGGAAATGCAATACTGGAAGGATGTCAACATGCTGTACAAACTCTAGAGATAAGCTATTGATTGTTTTTTGCTTTTTAGAAATTTGAGTTGTATAAAAATGCTAAAAAGTCAGTTTTATCTGTAGCATAGAATAATTAAAGGGTTTTATTAATTTGAATAATCTGTACATTGGTAGTCTGTTTAAAAAAAGTGTAATAAACAGGCTGGAGATGCCAAATTTAATATTAAGAGCACTAGGTTTCAGTTATGAAAGACCATATTTTGAATTAGAAGGGTGGTACTGAATTGTTTTTGATGCTTTCATTAATTGGTTTTGGCTGATAGAGGATGCCTTTAAGGAACTGTAATGCTGTGGTGTCACTTGCATGTATTTATGTTCTTAAATTCTTATGCAGGTTTTATAATTTTAAATATTTATAATAAAACAATTTTAGGTGTTATAACTAACCTTGTAAATATTTTTTTTTATTTGTTAAATTAATATTTCAATTTCATGAGAGTAAGTGCCTATATCTTAAAAAAGTTTCCATACTTTACATATAGGTTTATGTGTATTGCATTTTGAATATCACTCTTCCCTCATTTTATATGGAAGGTTTGTAAGTACTTTAAATTTCTTCAAGTTATATGCACCATGTCAAAATTATTTCACTATAAACAAGCCACAAAAATACATTGCATTTCACTTTAGTTGGCAAAAATTTACCTTAACATGAACTAAATGTAAGCCTACTAATGAATTTTATATTCTTGTACTTAATTTGTAGGAAAACCTTTGTGATAAGTGATTTAGGAAATCTTTTTTTGTTATTACATATGTTTCTTCTTGAACTGAAATACCTCAGTGCTCAAGCTACAGTGACCTAGTAAGAAGATATCATTAGCAATGGACTTTGAAGCTGTTCAAGGTTTTGCTTCCCATCATGATCCAACTGTTCAGACAAGGGTATGAAATTTTTGAGTGAAGTAAGATGTATGTTTTAGATTAAATGATAATTTTCTGGGTCAAGTAAGAAACTAATTTAGCAAAAGTTGTTAGTAATAGTTTGTGGTAGTGCCAGTTGTTACTATCAGATTCAAAAAATTTTACTTTAATACACATGTGATAAATAGATAGAACATATTGTTACAGATTCATGTAGAACTGGGTGATTAATGAAATTTACCAATTGATTATTACTTTTTAATCAATTCTGTTCAACTAATCTATTATTCTCTTGAGGTGGCTGAAATAGAAAAAACTAAAAGTCAGGTCATTTACCCATGGTGAGCAGAACACAGATAGCCTGTTGCTTAATGTCAAACAAATATAATGACAATATTTTGATTACTTAGATGTAATCAATTGTCATAAGTAATACATTATATCAGTTAATTCAGTTTCTTTCCCAACTCTAGGAACATGTGCTAGTATTACAGTTATTTGTTACAGTCTATATTGAGAATTCACACATACATTTCTTGTGAGTTCTGAGATAAAACTATCTAAAACATTTGTAGGTAAGCCATGAAAACCTAAGAGTGGGAAAGGATTTTATCAACTCTTTCTCTTGCTTGTTTATCATTGTGATTTCATGGTTTATTTAGTAGGTTATAAACATTCCCATCAATAAGTTTACATTATCTCATAAAACAGTATGGTATTTTGAATAATCAAAATTTGAAATACTATGTGTTATCAGCTTTTAAAATGTACACAACATTTTAATAATAGAAAGTGAAACATATAGGTTGTTGGTTTTTCAGCAGAACTTTTTTCATAATGTTTTTAACTGAAGGTTGTATCATGGTTTTTTATTTTGTATTAAAAATATACTTTAAAATATGTTGAAGATTTTTTATTTATTCTCTACCATAATTTAAGCATTTTAATGTTTTCCCAGATTTTTTTAAACTAGCCCTTATTCTGGTTGAAGAATTGACTTAACTTTCTCACAGTCCTAAGTGTTCTTTTTGAACATCATCACAGCAATAAGTCCTTTCTATATTATCCATTACACTCTTCAACATTGAAACTCATAATCAACCTTTTTTTTGCACTCATTAAAACTTTAGATTCTTCTGGGCTTAGAAACATTCACAAAGGTATGTTTTGCATCCACAGTTGTACTATCAATAGCAAGTTTAGGAATACATATATATATTAAAGTTCAAGAAACTATCCAAATCATTAATGTAAATAAGGAACAGACCACCACCAATCATGTTTCCCAATTTGAAACATTTTGTTCAACCACTGTTGTGTGTTTTTTCCTATCCAACTTTCTGTGCACTTGCTATCAAAAACTTTGTGTAAATCAAGATTAATATTTTCAAGTAGGTGTCAAAATCAAATGCCTTATAAAAGGATTACTTCAAGGTAATGACTAGGATGTGAGTATTAGATCCGGTGTTCACTCTAATACTTCAAAAAAAAAAAGTTGGTTTTACCTTTTTAACGGGCTCTTTGGGTTATTTTTGGAGCATGGATTTGAAAAAAATTAATATTTTTTGACTATTTATTTTAATGTCAACCAGTTATAATGCTTTCTACATGCACTTTGTTGTTTGAAACCTTTACAAATGCATTATCTACTTTTTTTATTGGAACTTATATTTTATGTTAAACTTTCAAACTGTATTTTTTTAAAAAGTTCCTCATTATCAAATTTTTAACTTTGTTATGTAGAAAATCTATCCTTTAAAATACGAAAATGAAATATAAACTGCCATTACTTTGTGAATGTGATATAACCAACATACTTTCTTAAAACTCCTTTCTACTTTGCTGTGAGAGGTAACAAGTAAAAATCAATTTTAACATAGCTTTTTTTATATATGAAATTTTGCTGTTCAAAGAACTTGTATAATACTGTGTGAAATGATTGGTTTATTTTCCAGAACAAGCTATTCCTTTTATTTACAAAAGTTGTGGTGCAGAAATCATTATTTAAGTGGTGTTCAAAAACCAAGCTAGAAATGAGAACTGTTTAATATATAATACAGTCCAAATAATTTGTATGTAAAAGAAGCCCAAAATTCATCGATATTGCATTTATATGCAAAAACAGACTGTATGTTCAAAAATTTTGTAACATTCACTTTTCAATGAATTTTTAAAGTTCTCTCATACAGTTCGCAAATGACAGCATCTTGTTACAACACAGATGTGGAATGAGATATTGTTAGTATGAACTTAATCAACACCAGTGCCCTGCCCAATTCATTTGAAAGTTAATATTTTACTTGGTTTTAGCAGAACCTAGTGGTGCACCTGTTCGTGGTGTACATTATCATTCAGGCTTTTCTGCAAACATGTTAAAATCTCTTTTTCCTATAAGTAAAGAATAGCTTTATCTTTAGTAAGCTCCTTGAAACACTGAATCAAAAAACAATTCTCCATAACATAAAGATTTTAAAGGGCAGTGCATTATATATCTTTTTTCAGTATATTTTCAGTAAAAATAGTTTTACACTGTATTTTTGAAATAGATTTGGATAATTTCTGTATTTTTTGGAGGCAATTATTCATGTGTAGTTCGTACATTTCATTCTACTTGCTAAGTGTTTTTGGTGAATCAATATGCATTCCAGAGAAGAGAGGAGGGTAAGAATTATATATTAGATATTATTTTGCTTGTGATAATTAACATTTTATACTATTGGTGTTTCACTGAATAAAAAGTTTAAAAAGTGTTGAAATCACAAGGGTTAAAAACATGGAAGAACCTACATAAAGATACTGAGAGCAGTGACTCTTAATTTTGTAAGTGAGGAAAACAAAATAAGTTCTTTTAACCACATTTTATTTATGTATATATTACCAAGTTATGTTAAAGTTGCAACCAGACTAGAATTGATGAAAACTATGGATGTGCGTAGCTTGTTTTCTAAATGAAAAACATCATTATAAGAAGTTTTTTCAGAATTTTAAAGTTTCACATGTTTTATTCCAAAGCTTTTTTTTTATCATTTATTGCTATAAAAGATTCTTATGGAGACTGCATAAGTAATTTGTTTATGTTTAGTGACTTTTATAAAATTAGTATCAATTTGGTTCAGTCACCTATATTAATACTTACAGGCCTTGCAGTACTTTGAGCAACTGAAGGCTTCAGAGGATGGATGGCAATTGTGTGCAAGAACTTTAACATCTGCACAGATTTTGTAAGTATGTTAGATACTTGCTAGGTAATGTATATTGTGTATATTCATAGTGTGGAAACTTAAAATACCATAATTGTCTTTATACTGTTATGTCTTTTTTTTCTTTCTTTTTATGTATACTTTTATAGCATTTGTCCCATGATGTCTTCATAATCTACCTTTTTTTTTTTCAAAGGGATGAACATGTTATTTTCTTTTGTATCCAAGTGATAGAGCATTTTGTAAAGACAAGGTAAGCAGTTTTGTAAAAATATTTTATAGCAGTATGATAGAAAAAGAATCACTGAAATATTTGAAGTAGCATTTTTATATACCAGAAGTTATATTTAGTTATGGCTTAGGTGATACAAATTTGGAGAAATATACACTTAAATCATATGAATTAAACCCCCAATTTTTTAAAATTTGTTATGTTTTGATAATATTAGGTGAAATGCTCACAGTGACAATTTTTTTAATGCTTTAGGGTTGTAAGTGTTCTATTTATGTAAAGTGGTTTTTATATTGTTATTCATAAGATTGTTTCTGAATCAAGCCCCAGGTTTTCATGGTTTTATGGCTTATTTATTTTGTGTCTGTAAAAACACACATGAATTATGTTGTTTTTTTTTCAATTATCCCTTTCCAGATGGGTCACAGGTCAAAGGCCATGTCATCATGTTTGTTGACTTGAATTAAAAATTTTATAGAACTACTATTTCATGAACTTATGTCAATAAATTTGGTATCAAACTGTAGATTATAATTCAGATTTTAGTATTATACATTATTCAGTTTGTTAGTTTAAAAATAAATATTAAAAAAAACACTTAAACATCAGTTTTTGTGTCACTTGGTATGTTGAATGTAGCACTGGTTCAGATTAGATGTTTATGATGTGAAAATACTAAGTCTATAGTTTCGAACAAATTAGGAACTCAAATTACCAATATTGACAAGCTAGAATATAAAATCAAACACGGTGGCACCCCACCCACCTCTTTCCATTTTTGGAAACACTCCCTTATATACACTTACTTCTGTATTTGACATGAATAACCAATCAGAATCTCAGAATGTCCCCTAGTGGATTTCTTAGCCATTTTAATGGGCTTGGTGCCATTCCTTTTTTTCAAACCAATATTTCAATGAGATAGGGTATGTCTTTAGTCTGCTCGAAATTTCACATGTTTTAGACTCAAATACATTTTAGTTACTAAGCTTGATAAATTATAGTGGAATTCTATGGTATTAATGTAGTAATTTATGATTATTTAATTATTCAAATGTATATATATATAAAACCTAAAAAACATTATTTTGTTTCATATCCTCCATGTGCAAATTTTTTAAAGGCTTAGCAATCTACGTCAAGCAGCAACTGAGTACAAAAATCATAAATAGAAAAGATAATTGTTTGCTTTACTTCTTTATTTACTGTTCTATGTTTTAAGAAAAATAAGTTTAAAATCTGTTTCTAACTAGCAATAATCTATATACGTATATA
>NW_013665622.1:393399-398540 GCF_000517525.1 Limulus polyphemus
ATTCTAGAAAAAAAGGCATAATTTATATTTATTTCCTTTTTTTTTTATGGTGGTTACGAGATCGGTCAAATCGACCAATCCATATAGAGATTCATTAGTGAAAGTAACAGATAAAATATAAAGTTTTTTCGTAAAAAACATTTATTAACTATCTGGATGTTATAAAGGTTTTACATGTGAAACTTGAAAATTTTCTGATGCATAAAAGTATTTTTAATCTTAAAATGAAAATTACTTTGCTTGTTGGATAGGCAACATGCGAAAAGAAAAAAGGCGTGAGAAATACATTGCTTAACAAACCTTAGGACTTAATAAAGAAAAATTGAAATTTTGCATATGAAAGCATTGTAATATTTACTGATAATCTGTCAAATTTCCTTAACGTATGCTTACTAATTTCAAAGTTATAGCATGAAAGCTATAACAAGCATAAAATGGTTACGAGATCAGTTCCAGGGACTGAGCCCATCCTGAAAGAGTTAAAATGTAACTGAACTTTGATGAACAGTCAATGTGCACAAATAACGCAAAATTTTTTATATCTTTTAGGGTGTTGTAATTTTCAGTTTCATCAAATGCAAGTCAATTGTATATATATATAAATTCAAATAGTCTGAGAGTATAATGCAGGAACAGTTTGTAGATCTTGGTGTCACTATATTAAGTCCTGTGGAGTTTTTATGACATTTTGACTTTACAGAGGTTTCCAATCTGAGAAAATTATTTTTTGGAAGTTTATAAAAATAATAAAGTATTACTAAACAATACATCATTTTTTGTAAGATCTGCTTGGTGGATAAAGCTGGCAATGAGATTAGTGATTTTGACAGCTCATCATTCTCTGTATAATTTTCTTGATTTTACAAAGCTAGCTAACAAATCAGTGATTTTGAGTTACAAAATGTGGAAGAGAAAAATTTTTGTGTATTTCAGTTTTACAGACATTTTCTTAAACAGTTATGAAATTGTAAACTTGTGTTGTTTTAGTAAAGCATTGTATTTAGTATAGACACTTGTGCTTTATAATTATTTTGCTTTACATTTACTGTAGAGTAGCATTGTGAAATGAACAAAAATTGTATGTAGTTTGGAACTCTTAAGGGTATTACCACTTTTTCTGTGAAAAATTACTGTACTGATATTTTTTTTATGTGAAACGTTTTTATGATAAAGTCCTATATTTTAGTATTACTTTATTATAGATATATTCATTCAAAAGAAGAAGAACAACAGTTTCTTAGACATTTCATCAAGCACTGGTTACAATTTCAGGTATAGTGTAAATTTAGGTGTAGTTTATATACATACATTACTGAGTTTATTAAACATGTAGAATATTAATTGGAAAGAAGTTTGCAATTTTAAAAGACTAAATTTGAAATAGAAAATTTGAAGACAGTTAAACAATACTTAATACAAATAAATAAAACCTTTTGAGGTTCTGCGAAAGGCATGTAAAACAAAAACTAATTAGAGAATAAGAAATTTCAACTTTTACTTCAATTTTTTTTTAAGTTTTATATATTTTATATATTTTTACACGTATGTAAATATTTTTAGATTTTATTCTGTTTAATTCTTAGATGTAATAATCTTATATATTTTGTTATACTGCATCTACAAATTGAGGGTCATTTTTGTGTGTTTTAATTCATTAAATTCAATTTTGAGAGAATCACTCACCCACATAATCCACATAAGATTAAAAAAGCTCAATCAGATTATTATTGTTAGTTATAGTTATTAGATAATGATTGGTAAATTATTACAAAAAAAATACTTGCCTCTTTTGACAGGTTGTGGACAATATGCAGATTCTAAAAACTTTTAACCATTGTTTAATCATATCTCAGAATGTTAATTCATGTATTCGCGTCTTTGGTTTTTAAGCACAACTAGCTTGGTTCGCAAAACAAATATAATACTTAAACTAAATGAATGTTGTGGAAAATATATTAGTATTATGTGCAGAGTTTAGTCTTAATAATGTTCTGAAACTGATATCTTCAAAACTATTATGATAAAGAATTATGTATTAATATAATACCAAAAGGAAGAATTATATATTAATGTAAAATGTTTATTTATATTTTTGGTTTATTTTTATCAGTATTTCATGAACACTTTTGTGTTTACTTTTACGCACTACAGTAAAACTATAATCAAGTGTATTTTTCTTAGTCTTATAAAAAACTGAATCTTATATTCTAAAAAATAGAAGGAATAAGTTGTTTTAATACATTATAAAATAAAATGAAATTTGAAATAAATTACTTTAATATGTTTTCAGAGTCATGCAGGGGTGGTACATGAGGTTTTTATCCGCAACAAAATTGCACAACTTGTATGCTTGGTGTTCTTAGCAGACTACCCACATCGTTGGCCCAAATTTTTTGATAATGTCCTTGAGCTGTTGACTTTAGGTCCTCCAGGTGTTGATTACTACCTCCGCATATTGTTGGCAATTAATAGTGATGTAGCAGATCGAGAAATTGCCCGGACACAAAAGGTTTTATTTTCCCCTTTTTCACAAATTAATTTTAATTATTTTAAATAAGTCATACAATAGAAAGACTTTAATTGCTAATGAATTACGATTCAACTTTGGTTTCTTTGATCTGTACATTTTGTTTCTTGTTGGAACTATGTATTAGTTCAAACCTCTTTTCAGCTGAAGTCAAAATGTTTGAAGAATTACCAGCATTAGACTTCAAATGCCTTTTTGTTACATTATTTTAAACAATGCACTGTTGATCCCACATAATTCTATGTTGAGAACAAACATAACGATAAACAATGTAAGTGTTGAAGTTTATCAAAATTCTCTGTTCTCAATACAGATGTTAAAGCTACACAAACACTGAAATTTGCATATAGTTTTATTTCAAAAGATTTTGAATTTCTCAAAAGGTAACTGTCTTTTCGAATAAAATTACAGGCTTGTAACATCATAGCTCATGAGGGGTATACAATACGCACAATTTTAAAAACATTTTTAAGCATTATTGAGTAATGATAGATGAAAACCATTTCTTAACAAATGGTTTTTTACATTTTATATTTCTTTACAAAAATAAGGATAGTCATTGCAATATGACGAGTTTTATAAAATAATATATTTATTAAAATGACCATATATTTAACAGGTAGTAAAACTATCAGTGTGTGGATACAATCCTGCACATGCTGGTTTATGATACATTCGTACTTCCATAGGACCACCAAAGTTATTAATATGAAGATCCAAAAGAGACAAATTTCAATTATATTCTTCCTCAAATGTAAACATAATACAAAGATGTTGATTGTTTAATTAAATGTACAAACTTACAAGTTATTTTTTCATAAAAATTACAAAGGTTTAATTTGTATACCTGTATCATCTAATAGATAAAAAATTGTCTGCACACTTATTCATCCATTTGAGCACATAGTGATACCATCTATTTTATCATAAATACTGTTGTTATGTTTGAAATGAGGTTTCCTGGAAGTGTGGTATGCAGGCATTTAACCTTTTCTCTCCACTGGCATCTTTTGTTGTGCATGTCACGAGGTTTTAGTAAATTACAGTCAAAATTTAATTAAACTACTTTCTTTTCATGGTATACCAATAAATATGGCATAAAAAACACAGCTAATAATCCATATTTCAATAGTATATAGATTTTCAGTTCTTACTTTTATAAGGCAATATTAAAAAAAAAATTAGAATTTCCTCTAGTGTGAGAATTGTGACATTTGCTCTCTAGGCATCCCCTCTTCTCTAATTTATTTACCACCCCTCTGAGAAATACAAAATTTAATGTAAATTATTTATTATAATATTGTCATCACACAGACAAAGCATAATTTTCATAGCCTTCAATCTTATTTGGTTACAGAACCATAAAAAAAGACTAGACCCCATCTTGCCACACCCACCTTTTTCAGAAATTGATGATAGTTCTCTCTGATGTTCAGTACTACATTATTTATAACTAATAGAAAACCAAGGATTTAATCTATCAAATAAATTTCGCTTTCAGGTCAAGCTTGATTCCCAGTGTAAACACACTGATGAGCTTAGATGAAATTTTAACGTCTCTTGTTGCATAGTTAGAAAGCCAGAGAAATTGCCGTAGTTATGGGACATTGTCTGCTTTTTGCATGTTATTATTCTGTGTTCTTTGGTGCATTATTTTATTAAATAAAAAATTATTTAGTACAGTACCACCATTCATACTGTGATGAAATCAGTATAACCTGAAAATGATGTAGTAGCAAAATTTAATAATTCAATAACTCTTTTATAGTTGTATCATTTTGAAAAACCAAAGAAACCTTAGTCATAAATATACTGAAGCAAAGCCATGTAATATGTTTAGAAAAGGAATAAATTATCAATCCTTTTTTATTTCATGTAATGCCTTATGCCAACAGAGTGTAATCTGTTTATCAGTAGTTTGTATGACAGTACATCAAACTAAAACTGATAATAACTTTAACAAACCTTTCTTGTAATGTAATGTCACACAAACTACCATTTCGTACTGACATATATATCTAAATGAGTAAAATGAATAATCTTTGGACTGAGATTTTGTGTATTGCATGCTCATCTAACTGATAAACTCTGTTATTGAGCAAAAGACCTCATTGGCAATGATTTTGTAGAAATGATTGTCAATCTCATTGTGAAATAACATCACACGTTTTGATCAAAGAATAAATTGTTAGCTTTTTATATTTATGTGTGTTAACGACTTGTGCAAAGTGGTTTTGTCTGAGATGAAATAACCGTAAATATCAATCAAAAGTCCCAGGTCTCATGTAATTAGCAAAAAACTCCCTAAAATTAGAAAGATTTTTACAAACAATTTATTGTGGTCAAATAGAGGTTATGTTTCTGCTACAAGTGCCTTTAACTCTTGCAGCATGGGCTCTATCCCTGGGACCGAACTCGTAACCATTTGTGCTTGTTATAGTTTCATCTATAACTTTTAAATTAGTAAGTGAATGTTAACGAAATTTGGCAGATTATCAGTAAACATTACAATGCTTTCATATGTAAAATATCACAATTTTTAATCAAGTCTTTAGGTTTGTAAAGCAATGTTTTTCTTGTTTCTTTTTGCATGTTACCTATCTATCATGCAAAG
>NW_013665622.1:399316-413600 GCF_000517525.1 Limulus polyphemus
GAATTTGAGTCACCAAACAAGATGACATGGCCTTTCATCTTTCAATGCTTAACTGGTAACATGAAATTATTTTTAGAAATGTAATTTGTTGTATTTTTTCTTTATGAAAATAATTACACATGTTTATTGACCAAAAGCTGTACTGATATATAAATATATATATATATATATGTGTGTTTGTATATGTATACAAAATTGATTAGCAGGATTGTTCTTAATTCATTGTGAAATACTTACAAATAAAAAATATATTTTTGATTTCTGTAATAACATATTTAGTATTTTGCTGTAGTTTAATCAGGACTGAAACAAAGCTCAGATAATCAAAAATGTATTGTAGAAAATCTTATTCCAAAATGGACTTACCTCTTCTCACACAAAAGCTATCTCGATTTTTGTCTACCCTCTAATCACAGCTAATATAATTTTTAGTAATCAGCTACCTCAATTTTTGTCTACCCTCTAATCACAGCTAATATAATTTTTAGTAATCAGTGCACCAGTCCTTGTACCCCACCAGTTTCGTGCCATTTCTGAACATGTACATATTATGTGATTACTCTCCACCAATAGTATTGTGCCACCTATAGTGGTGCAGCTAGCTCCCTCTGCTATTTCTGCTCAATCTCCACTTTCTTGATTGGCATGACACAGTTTAGATGTGGGTTTAATTTTTTCGATTGTGACTACAGTTTTTGTTAGTGTTTTGTTGCCATTTCTGACGAAGTTTATTCATCGTCTTCTAATTTTCGTGTTTGATTTCATTTGTTTTCACGAATTTGCATTCGAAATTTTCTTTTTCCCACATTCTACATGTTTTAATATGAATTCGGTGTTTCCTGTGGTGGACAATGATATTATCTCAAGAGGTGACAATAGCACGACTTACCAGGACACAAGGTTGACTTTATCCACTGATGAAGTAATGCCTTGGTTTACAGGGAGTTAGAGTCTTATGTTCAGCTGGTGTTTTCTTCTTCTTTTCAACATGACACTGTTTCTGAGGAAGAAGACACTCATTGAGTTGCCACTTTGGTCTCTCCTTTTTCAGGCACCTTCCTGCAGTTGCCGGCCGCCACGTCTTTCAACTGGAGGAGACTTGTTCTTCTCCTCCTTTCTTCCTCTAGCTTCAAGTTCTCCCAGTAGATTTGTCGTAAGTTTTTCAACATGTACACTTCACACCAGATTGATATACCTGTGGTAGGCCCAGTTCTGATGCCCTTCTTTACACACTGGGTGTATTTCATGTCACCAGTGCTTGGACTTTGGTAAGTTAGATATTTAGGTGTACTTTGTTACCTACATTATTTTAGTTTAATTGTACGTTAGATATTGATTATTACTTTGTAATTTCCGGTAAATTTAATCATTACACGTGTTCATTAATTTTATGCATTTTGTTAGTTATTGCTTATTCATGTGTTTTCTAAGTAATTTTTGTCAGTTTGCTCTTTTGTTATTATTTCATATTTTGTGGACTAGGTAGATTTAAATGGTTTGTCCCTTTCGTATGAAGAAATACTTTATTAACTTGGTATGTTTCGATAGTTTGTACCTTAGTTGTCATTACTACTAGTAACATATAATTCATTGTTCTGTTTGTATTCTTTGTTTACTATATGCCTTCTCATCCCAGTTTATGTCAGTGTCGGACTTCATTACATGTCCTTTTTCGTATTGGTAATTTTGTGGAATGGTACGTGAGATATTGATTATTTATGTGATTTCTTGGTAATTTTTGTCTCTTTACATGTTCATTTTTATTAGATACTTTTCCCATTTCATATATAAGTACTTTGTTAATTGGGTATGTTTGGTTAGTTTGTACCTTCCACATCATTACTACTAGTAACAAATAATTCTTTGTTCTCTTTGAATAAATTTTTCATCATTGTTATGTATGTACCTTCTCCTCCAAATTCTAGGCAGTGTAGGTCTTAATTCTGTGTCATTATCATCTGCGTTACTTTCTCTGTCTGGTACCATAGATATTACGTATTATTGTGTTTTCTCGGGAACTTCTGTCAGTTGGTACATTCATTATGGACTAGGAAAATTTTGCTACTTAGCTTTGGTTCCTTTTCCTATGTTCATGATTGAAGACAGCTCTTTACATGTTTTATCAGGGAATACAAAATTTTGCCTTTTTATTCTATGCATCTTGCATTTTTCTTTCTATGGTTTGACTGGCTCCTACTTGTTTCCTCCCATTCTCAGTCCAGAGTCCACACTCCTTTGCTCCTACAAGATGCAGAACAGATTGGTTTCCTTATGACAAGGGGCAAGTCAATTTTGACCCCTCTCTCAGTACCCTCTTCCTTTGGGGTGGTTCTTCTTTCCAACCACAGTTGGTACCCAGCCCTCTCCTCCTCCTTGTCCTCAGGTTTGGAGCAAGCAGTTCATGTGTACCCCATCTTTCTTGCGGCATGATATGTTCTATCTCTTTGGGGATGTGGACTCCCTTGGAAGCTCTCGTTCCCATGAGTTGGACTCATATGCGTTTCCCTCGATGAACACTCCTTGATTAGTGGAACTTCTTCTCAGATTCCAGGCTTGGTGGTTGAACATGGTCCAGATCATGGCGGGGGTACTGCTTACTGCACCTCGTCTGAATTTACATCTGTTTCTACACTCCTCTTTAGGGGGCTGATGTTCTTACCACGACTCCCGGTATCTGGTCAAACAAGGAGTCTTTCTCCATATCACCTTTCTTGAGGCTTTGGCTGTTCATCAAACCTTGTCCCACCTTTTTCCTCTCCTATGGGGGTGGTGGTGGTTATGGTACATTCCCACATCTCCACTGTGGTAACTTATATCACTGAGCTAAGGGGTACTGATTCCTGGTCTCTGTGCTTTCAGATCCTGTGTCTCTTTTCTAAACCCACTGTCATCACATTGTGTTCTTTGCTTGCCTTTTCCCCAGCTCCTTCCATTTGGTGGTGGTTTGATTATCTTCCATCAAGATTCTCATTACGTATGGTTTTGTCTTGTCCATTGTCTCAGCCCAGGGTCTGACTCCACTTTTTGTATCCTCCCTTCCCAATCCATGATACCTTCTTCCATGCCCATTTCCCACAGATGTTAGTATTCCTCAGACTTTAGTCTCATCAACATGGTTTCTGTCCTTCCTTCCTTTTCTTTCCTTATTCTTCACCTGGTGGTTTGTCCAGCTCTTTGGTGGGCTTGTCTATCTCCTTCTGTTTCTTCTTGGTTTTGTCTTCCCCTGTCCTTTCCATTCCTTGGCTTTGCTTATTTGAATCTCAGTGTAATCCTCCCTTCTTCTAGTGGAGCATAGGAGTCCTTACCACTCTCAGTTCCCAGTTGCTGGGCTTGTGGACCATGTAGGCTTCCTCCTTAGTGTAATTCCATGTTACTATACTTATGCTCGTTTATCCACTCAGTGAGAAGAGGGTAGTTTTGGAGTTTGTTTGGTTATGGCAATTTCTCACTTTTTCTTTGTAAATCTGGTTGCTTGACGTACCACACTTTGTTTAATTATGGTTGGGGTTGTTGTTGTTATGACATTTTTTTTTTCTCGTTATTTCTTTCTACAGAATGCATGTTCTTAACGCTTTTACAATCATGCAAGCACTACCTTTGATGCCCATTTGGTGTTCCTTTGCTCATTCCTGGGCAAAGAGCATACCTGTTCCAGAAGTAATCTGGTACCCCACAGATGTGCTTCCTTTTCATTCCAGAGCACAGCCATTCATTCTGGGCAGTTGCTTTCCACTAGCTTTTGTGTGAGAGGAGGTAAGTTAACATTTTCTTACATTGAAAATGTATTTCCTACACCCTTCTCACCTTTCCTCCCCACTAAAACTGATGTTTTTATTCTAGTACCTGCCAATTCTTGAAAATTTAGCAGGAATAGCAGAGGGAGCTAGCTGCACTGCTATAGGTGGCACAATACTATTGGTGAAAAGTAGTCACATAATATGAACATGTTCAGAAATGACACGAAACTGGTGGGGTATAAAGACTGATGCACTGATTACTAAAAATTTGTGTAGCAATGCTTAGAGGGCACACAAGTGGAGGTAAGTACCTATTGGAAATAAATTTTCAGTGCAAGAAAATGTTAATTTTCAAAAAAAACTGGAAAACCCATTTTCTTTGTGCTGAGGTTACTTTTTGCTCAACTTCATATTGTTTCACAAAGAATGTGAAGAGATATGTAACCACATAGCTTCTTTTTACCCATCCCCCCGAGTCATACGTTTGAAGACACATAATGCTAGAAACTGGGTTTTGATAGCTGTAGTGGACACATCAAAGACAGCTTAATGTCTAGGTTTGTGCTTAATAACAAGCAAACAAACAATTTTCTTATTTATCTGTAATTGATGAAACACACACACACTACACATTAAGATAGCTGTTTACATGAAAAGATTTGAAGTAAATAGTGCACACAATACTGTACACTTAAATTAATTACTGCTATAAATGGAATAGAATATAAACTGTAATGCAGTAAAAAGTCTTCTACTTTTAATTTCTTATGTATACTTATGTATAATATTTAGTATTCTAACAACAATAACCTTACGTATTTTGAACTTAAGTAGATATTGTTTGGGTCATTTTATAACAGTTTTACAGTTTCATATTAAGTAAGGATTACAAAAATGTTTGCTGTTGTTCAGGGGGTCCTTTGGTGAATCTAAATATTTTGAGCATTCACTGTGATATATAGTTTAATTGCTAGCCTTTATGTATGTTACAGTGAAATATCCAGTACTTTACTGTTTTTTTAATGCTTTTATACTTTAGTATTATTGAAACATTATGCCTCTGACATGCTATGTTTACAAGCTTAGCCACAATGATGTAGTTAAAGAAAATTTTATGCCAAATTTGAATTCCATGAAAAGATAGTTTAAGCAAGTTGGCATTAGAAATATTGGCCAAATAAATTAGTTGTACATATATTTAACTCAAAATTGTAATCTTGTTTTTACCATAAATCAACCATTATTTCAAATTCATAAGAATTAAAGGATATATTGCTTAAAATCATCAACTATATGAAGTGCATATGCTTTTCATATGTCATTTTAGTAATAAGTCATCTATGTTTTCTGCTGTAACAGTACAATTGTTGATCAAAAACTCTTCTTTTGGGAGCTTCTTGTGGTCTGCTTCACTGAATTCTTTGCCATATCAACTATCATAAGACCTTTTCTGTTCCTTTTTAGTTTTTAATGTTTAGCTTTAGTAAGTTTTACCTATTAAATTTTAGTGTTTCTTGCTGATAAATTTATTCTAAGCTATTATGTTTTTAGTTTTTATGTCTTCAAATTAACTGACAGATAGTAGGTACTGGAGGTTTTTTTAGACACCACCTTGTAGTTTAAGATCTTTTTAAAGCTGTCAACAAAATAACATCCATAATTCAGTGTATTTTATCTTTTTTTAGTGGTATATTTAGTTTTGAACTTTCTCTAGTTATTATTGTTTTTTCCTAAGATAGTACTTGAAAAATATTGGATACTTTGAACTATACAAAAATGAAAATATAAAGAAATATAGTAGTTAGATATTATTGTAGAATTACATGTAAAAACTGCCCTGAAAACTTATCAGCTTGAATTGAGAAATCAAGTGTTTTTATTTCAAATATGAAAGAATGTTTCATTTTTGTTTGACTATGTTTCTTCCACTGATATGGCAGTAAAGACAGTTAAAGCATGTAAAGTGTGATAATTGATAAGTAACAAACATGACAAAGCTGTTATTAGTATCTACAGTAAGTGTATTTATTTAAAATAAAGTTTGAGTAATAAATACGTTTAGTAGGGTTTACAGCTTTTTATTATTTTTAAACTGTTAATTTCAGTAATACCTACTGAAGAATTTTTGTATTATCAAAATATGTTGAATATATAATTCTGTAGATAGAGAGAGAGAGAGAGAGAGAGAGAAAGACAATAAAATATTTCTGATTTCCTAAGATATTCCTTTGTTGGAGATGGTAAAAAAATTAGTAAAACACAACTTGTTTTCAAAGCAGATTTCTACAGTAATACTTTATGAAATGACGTAAAGGTTCATCTTTGAATGATGTTCAAAGTATTTAACTAGACAAAATACTTGTGCTTTTTTTATTGTGGTAAAATAATGTATTTTTATTATAATTTCTCAGGAGCTTGAAAGAAATACTCTTATAAAGGATACAGTGAGAGAGTGTAGCATAATGAGGCTAGTAGACTCGTGGTTTCATATTGTGGTAAGTTATGTCTTATTCATTGTGATCATTTGACTGATAGTTAAAGTTGAAGTCTTCAGTAAAACAAGTTGCATTTTAATACTGTTTGCTCTGTTCAGCTTTAGAGATTTTTAAACATCCTGAATATATAAAATGTACCATTGAAACACCAACCCCTTTACATCCCAGGCAGGTGAACATAACCTTTTATTACAGACATGTAATGTTCCAGTAGACTTGCATGTATATCAACTAAAACTGCTATGTCAAAAGAATCTTTCAAAAGATGCATTTTACTGATATTAATCATTATTATTAAGGTATCACTAATTATCAGAATTATTTTTACCACTTTTAATCTTGATGCTTTTTAACTTAAAGTAAGAGATTGTTAATTTTATTCTGTTCTACATACAAGTTTTTGGGTTCAATTGTGGTCCAGTGGATAGTGTGCCACACTGTGGAGGTTAGCTTCCATGGTTCACATCTTGTTGCTGCCCAAAATACATTCTGTGCAATTTGGGGCTTGGTGTGCATTATAAGAGTGAATGTCAAATCCTGCTATTTGGTCTGACAAGAGTAGTCTAACAGTTAGTAGTGGATAGGGTTAAGTAGCTTGTTTACCTTTAATCTTTCATTTTAAGATTAAGGGCAGTAGAGCAGATATCCCTAACGTAGTTTTGCACGAAATGAAACAAACGAATATTTGTATTTTCTGAACAATTATGAAATTTTGCTATGTATTTGTATGTTTTTTTTTATTTGTTACTCAGGTTTACTTTGTAAAAAAATGAGTTTTTTTAGATGCATGTGAAATAAACTGTTTGCAACAGATAAAAAAATGATAAGGAATACTACAGATTTTGTAATTTTTTTATTAGTAATTCTTTATGAAATAGTATTTATTGCTTTTTCTTTGATCAGATTATTTTAAATTTTGCAGACTACATATCAAACCTCAAGTCCAGAACTTTCCTGCCTTTGCCTTGAAGTAATTGGTGCATATGTGGCTTGGATTGATATTAGCTTAATAGCTAACAACCGCTTCGTAAGCATTTTGGTTCAGTACTTGTCATTACCACAGCTCCGAGAAGCAGCTTGTGAATGTATCCTGGAGATAATCAACAAGGGAATGGAACCATCAGCTAAAACAAAACTGGTGGAATCATTTGTTACTGTGCTAGAACAAGCAGGTGTACTGAACCCTTCACAGGTTTGTTAAAGATTGAAAAAATATAACAAGTTGTATGTAATTCTGAGAAAACTAATTTAAAAAATTGAAAGAGGAGAAATATCATAATAAATAAAGCTACTTCTTTTAAATTTATTATAAAAAAATCAAGTTTCTGTTACTTCCCACATTTGTTACAGTTCCTAGTAGTGATTGTACTTTTACTGTTTTCTTTAGTAACTTAAGATTAGAAGTGGATGTAGCATAGCATTTAGTTAAAAAAATCTTTATTGCTGTTATTAGCCATTCAAACTAAAATTCTGTTACATTGGTATCATTATATCAAGATATTAATTGTTTAACTTGGTAGCTTAAAATTGAAGTATACAGATATATTTTCAGTGAAAACAAAGGCCTTCAATGGCAGAATTTGGGTACTTAAACAAAATATTACTTAATGTACAACTTGAAATGTGTAAAAATCTGTTTAAGAAAAAGAAATGTCTTTAGATTAATTGATTTTTTAAACAGTATTCATTGAAAAATATTTCTGAATTAAACCAGCTTGAAGCTTTGATCACTAACAGCAAGATTCTGTTGTAAAGAACATAGGATGTTTATTGCTTATATTTAAAATCAAGACCTCTTCAGAGGTGTATTAGAATTACTGTTTAATAGCATTTAAAGCTGCTTATAATTTAAAATATGTTTGTATCATTAGCAAGAGGATTTTTTTTCTGACAGTTATTTAGTTTAACCTGAAAGTTAACTGCAGCTTTTATAATTAGATTTTCTAGGAAGGAAAGGCTTAACTAAAAAAGAGTATAATTAAAGAACATTGTAAATAATTATATTCCGAAAAAGTGCTCATTTGAAACACTATTCATCATACCAACAATCTCTAGTAACTTATGTATAGTAAACTGGCTTATCTGCCTAAAATTATATTACATTCAGTTTTACACAAATAATAGATTTATCTATGAGGCCTACATTTGATGAAGCTCATTGTTTTGTATGTGGGTTTTAGGGATAATAAAATCTTTATAAAATATATAAATTTCATGGAGAATAAAGTACTGTTCACATTATAAAATTTTGATTGTGAAGAATAATGATTTCTGAAACATTTTAAACTGTTCCATGCATTTGATGATAAAAAATGTTTCATCATCAATTTTTTAAAACCAATATTGTGTAGTATGAAGTTGTAGTGCATTAGTATATTGAAAGTTTATTGAGTGAAAGTATTGAAAATACTTTAATCTTAAGATTAAAGTGAAATTTTCTTTTGAAAAAAGCTTTTTCTTTTAACAAGTAAATATCTTTATTTTGCTTCCAAATCATATAAAGTTGGATATTGTTTTCAGGGAAAAAAGCAGTAAGTATACAGTTAGGCTTATTGAATTATCTTGGGATTTGAATAAAAAATTTCCCTTTAAAACTTAACAACTATGTCACAGCTGTTTTCTTCAATGTTTCATATCTTGTATAATTGTTTTAATTTTTGTGTTTATTTAATTTAAGGTTTCTTGTATTGGTAACTAAAAATGCTGATTTTGATCTAGAATTCTTTTTACTGATGAACAAAGGTGCTCAATGTTTCACTGGAAATAATTTTTCAAAGTAATAAAAGGGTAGTTTTTGTGGTACTTATTTTTAAAGTGTGCTCAATGTTTCACTGGAAATAATTTTCCAAAGTAATAAAAGGGTAGTTTTGTGGTAGTTATTTTTTAAAATAACATGAATATACCAAATTTGTTGTAAAAAAATGGTGGTTCTTTTTTTACAGGCTGATGAAGATGCTGATTTTGTTATAAAATTGGCCAAGCTTGTTAGCGGAATTGGTACATCTCTCTTAGTTAGTTGGTCAAAGTGAGTGAGTTTTATATTTTGCTTCATATAAAAGTACAGTATCTGATTTTTCTTTTTAAGCTTTGTAATAACATTGCAAAAAATTACAGTTTAAACTAATTTGGGATCAAATGTGCATACTAAATATTTAAAAAAAAATACTATGGAAGGTTTTAGCTTCTATGGGAATCTGTTGAAAGAGATTATAAAACTATATTTCTGTAATGTAATGGTTGTACAGCTTATTAAGTTTGAAGAATTAGCCTTTCCCCTCATTTTCTTAAGTACTTTATTCCCAGTTTGATAATTTTACTTAATGAATTTGTATACGGGAAAACCCTTATTTCAGCCTTTTGTCCTCTGTGTAATAATTCTGTTAATTGAAAGCTTCTTTGCTGCAGTCAGTTGCTTTCAATTGAATAGTTTCAAATAATAAGTTTGATGAACTTCTATTTTATTTCTAAGCATTTGTCATCACTAATTAACCCAGCTAATTTAAGTCTTAAAGTAATGGATATGGTGCATGTCATCTGAAATTTAATATACAGACAACACTAAAACTAGTTAACTTACAGGTATTTAATAACTTGTACAAAGGCATCATTTACTGCATATGTCACAAGGTTTTAGTGCCTTTTGTTAATTTACTTTTTGTTTGTTATAGCATAAAATTGTAGCTAATAATCCATGTTTTAATAGTATACAAGTTTTAAGTTCTTAATTTTATAAGGCAATATTTTAAAAAATCCTGAATTTCCCCTCCAGTAAGTATGAAATGTAACATAAATTACTCACTATAAAATCATCATGGCTAAGACAAACCCTAATTTTTATAGCCTTCAATTTTGTTTCATTACAGAGCCATCAAATAGAAAATTAGACCCCTCTTGCCACACTCATCTGTCACATCCTCTCTTTCTTTTAATTCTATACTATCTATAACCAATAGAAAGCCAAGGTGTTCATCTATCAAATGAAATACTATATTATGTTGTGTTCTGAACAGAGAATTGTCAATTTCTCTTTTAGTACAAGTTTCATTCCCACTGGAAAGATAATGACTAGCTTGGATGAATTTGTAATGGTTCTTGTTGTATAGTTAGAAAGCCAGAAAAATTGTGATAGTTAAGAGGAAATTGTCTGCATTTTGTATGCTATAATTTTATGTTCTTTGGTGCAATATTTAATTAGATAAAAATATTTAATGCTTTATTACCATTAGTATAAAAAAAGTAGGGTTAAGTGTCCTCGACAGTTGACAGCAAGAAAATTGAAGATTTGGATAAGTAACTTATTTCTTGTTTTTCCTATTTATTCTTTATTTATTATTATAAAATTAACTAAAATGTAAAAACAAGGACCTCTTTCGGTTAGTTAGGGTTAGATTAGTAAAGTAAATTATAATAATAATGTAATAAAAATGTTTCACGAGGCAAATGCGCAAGCAGCTTGTGGATAATGTAATCTGATAACATAATGTGAGCTCCACATTCTCTAAGTGATTTACAACTTATAATGGCATGAATAGTAGTTAGACATGGTTCAAAGGGCAATAAAACAATAAAATCTTAGTATAAATAGATGTATTCTGTTACAAGTTTAAAGCTACTTAGAATAAATGAATGTTTCATGTTACAGTTTGAAGTCATTCTAGAAAGAAAAATAGGTAATTTAGATTTATTTAGGTAGGGTACAGAAAATAACAGATGAAATAAAAGGTTTTACTGAAAACAAACATTTGAATTGTATTTAGGAGGTTTTAGAGATTACACATATGAAATTTGAGATGAAGAAAAGTATTTTTGATCTTAACATGAAATCACTTTGTGCACAGACTGTTCAAAACAAATACTCAGTAGATTCACAGACAGATCTTTTTTTAGTTTATTAAAAATACCTCACTAATACATATGATATTTTGTATATGTTTACTGAAATACTGCTAAATTTCTTGAAGATATACATACTATATTAAAAGTTAGTAGTATCAAATGTATAAAGACTTTATATGAGTACAAAGAGGTCATGTGGTTGGTCATATTGACCGAGCCTGTATCGAGAGAGTTAATACCACATTTCCTATTGTCGTATGTTAGTATTGTTCCTTTGTTCTGATATTATTGTTTGATATGCATAACCTGAATATTGATAATTTTGTTTATTGAGTTTTACAGGTTGAGTAGAATGGTTATGCCTGATCCTGAGCAGTTAGCTATCACTCTAAAAGCTGTTGAAAATAAGGTTCCTCTTCTGCTACAGTTTTTAAACAATGAAGATGATGATGTGTCTCTAGGAGTTTGTGATTTTGCTAGAGAATTCATACAATTCTTGAAGCAGCAATCTAGTGTAGGAGCTTATAATGCCTCAGAAAAATCTAATGCTGAAGTAAGTATAAAAATAGAATTGGTAGTGTAGAATATATTTGCATGCATTTAAATAAAGTTAAATCATATATATGTTCTAACTTTTGTTTGTTTGTGTTTCCATGTAAATATAAACTTTTCATTAATGAAAACATTTTATTTGGTTTTAAATAAATTATTTACAATATTAGTCTAACACTCATGATGAATAAAGATTTTTTTTTATAAGTAAACATGGAATTTAACTCCACCAATGACTTCTATTCAAACGCTTAGCTTTGTGAACGTTGTTTTTATTATTTTTGAAGTAAATACATCGACATGTTACACCCACTACAGTATTAAGATTACTAAATACAACAGCCAGTTAATAATACCTGGGATGATTTTGCAGTTGAGTGGTTTAATTTTAAATCATTCAAAATGTAATTAAGTTTTCAAAGTTTGTTTACAGAAATGTGTATTTACATGCTTAATTAATGCTATGTCAGTATCAGTGTATATTTTTTGTTATTTTAAACTAAAAGATATAAAAAATTTTAATAATATTGTAAATCACTGTAAGCTTCAAAAATTCCTGTGGATTTTTTTCAGGCACTGCTTCATATAATCATCAACAAATACAAATATGATGATTCCTATAATTTTGATCATCAGGTAAGAGAACTTGAAAACTTTTACATTAATTCTCTGGATCTGGGTGGGTGAAAGGGTGGATTTCATAATGTTTTTACAGAGTTACATTTAAAATTTAACTAAGCAACTTTATTATCAATGTATGTCAATAAACTTAGCATCAGAATGTAGTTTATAATTTATATTTTGATATTAATATAAGTTATGATTTTTTAATTTCAAAGGGAAATGTTAAAATAAATTATCAATCTTTACTGTATTGTGTGAAGCTTCTTTGCTCTGAATTAACCATTTTAGATTTTCTTTTTACATGTATATAATTTTCTGAGTTTGTTACAAACTACACACTCACAGCATAGATTTTGCTAAGCCATAATATAGATCTACAATTCCAAGCATGTGATAGCGTGTTTTATTCAAGCTCTAAATTCAATAATTTTCCATCAGAGCTCGATACCTTTAGATTGAAGAAGTTGATCTGATAAGTAATGAAATTTTGTAACCTATTTATCAGTTAGCTTAAAAGCTAAAGAAATGACAGTAGTTTTTATACAATCTAATTTAGTGAGTGATATACTTTTTGTTTTCTAAAATTCAAACTTGAAAACTACATGAATTATGTTTTGGACAACAAACACAGAATGAACAAAATATGGTTAGAAAAACAAGCACCTGACTGCAAACTGGCCTAGGACTAAGGTAGCTTTAATTTCCTTTTTTTATGTGTATTTTTTCGTTATATATTTTTTAACAAAAGTGATTAAAATAAAAATTAAACTTATTTTCTCGGCATTTGTGTACAATGTTAAAATAATAAACAAGATTTGCTGATATTATTGGCTTCAAAGGTTATTAGAGCCAATAATATCTGTGAATCTTTAGAAATAATAATAAAATTTAAAAGATATCATTATTTATTAAAAAGAGACACTTGTCCAACAAATATCTGTGTAAGAATGTGATGGGACTTTTTCTGAGATTTATGCAGAAATGTAAGCTTACACACAGGTCATATGACCTAGTTAATAAGGAATAAGTATGGCATGCCTAGCAAATTCACTCCTGATGATGACGTAAACATCAAAACTTGTAGAGTCCATAGATTGGCCTGAATTTCAAAAATGTTTAACTGTGTATCAATTCTAATTGTGTGTGTGTTATTTATCTATTATTTTAAACTTACTAGGTTAGACGTAATGTGATTTAAACTCAAACTTTGTTTACCCTAAACTCTTCACACTCCTACTGGGTTATTTACTGCTTGTTGCAGTAATTAGACATGGTTCAAAGGGCAATAAAAGAATAAAATTAAATATGAGCAGTTATGAAAAGATAAGAAGTCTAAAACGTTTCTGATAAATAATAGTAATTCTATGTTACAGTCTGTGAAAAAAGTAATTTGGATTTTCAATTTTTTTTTCTACTTTTGTTACAAATGATTTTACGACAGTTATTAAAGTATAGAAGATAAATTATAAAGTTTTATTGAAGAAAACTTATGATATTCATTTAGGTGGTTCTATAGGTTGTGCAAATGAAATATAAGAACTATAAGATGAAAAGAAGTATTTTTACTCTTAACATGAAAATCACCTTTCACTCAGATTGATTCAGTAAAGGCTTCATAAATTCACAGAGAAATATTAATGAAAATACTTTATTAAATAATCTGCTATTTTGTGTACAACAGAATTGGAATATTTACTAAAAGCCTGAGAAATTTCATGAAGATGAACCCTGTGCATTCAGAGTTTAAGTATGTATAGTTTATGGTTTACACAGTGGTTATAAGGTCAGTCAAAATTACTGAGTCAATTAAATTAAGTAGTCATAATAGTAGTCTTAATAATGTTTCCAGTTTTTTATATGTGATCATATTTGCAATGTAACTGCTATGCCCAAACACAAAACCAAAATGAATTGTTTCCCACTAGGTGAGGGGTAATGATTAAAACAAGTTTGGATTTAGACATCTTTGTCAATGGAATAAAAAGTATATTATTTATCTGAAGCTAACACACTAAAATGTTTTGAAATTCATAGTGATTT
>NW_013665622.1:413713-415823 GCF_000517525.1 Limulus polyphemus
TTAATAGAATAATATATATATATATATATATATATATATATATATAAATTATTTTACTGCATGAAACATTTGCACATTTAGATTTCTTGTGGTAAATATAATGATTTATAGAGAGTAATGATATTAATGCTTTTTTGCAGTGTTTATATTATTGAACATCAGTTTAGTTTCACAAAAACAAAAATTCTAAAAATTTTGTTTCTTGAATTGTTGTAGCATTATTACATTATATGTTAATATTAGGGATGCATGGGTACCCTGTCAAATATTCAGCCCTGGCCAGGTATTGGGCTACCCGGTAATACTCGGCTCAGGCGTAGTGTCGAAGTTAGGCATCTAAGCCCTAATCTTTGTGGCAAATAACAAGGTACTGAAAATTACAGTCAATAATTGGTTTAGTTAAAAAAAAAAACGTGTTTCGAGCAACAAAGACTGACCACCTGCTGAAAATCGGGGATTCAGAGAACAATAGGGGTTAATAACAGTCATGGCTTGAGAAGTGAATTTCTGGGGAAGGTGTAGGTTTTGATAACAGTAAGAGTTAGGGTTTGATAAGTTGGGGCTAGGCATTGAAAGTTGAAAGTAAAACTCGTATGTTCTGTTTATTATTCGGTTAAATGTAATAAACGTCAATTTTGTTTTTCTTTCTAATTTTTGTGTATATTTTGGGGGGGGGGGGCAAGGGAAGAAGATTACTGAACGGGTGCCCAGACCCAGTATTTGGCCAAATTTTACTACTTGTGCATTATTCATTGCCATGTGATTCATTTAAAAAACTGAAAATTTCAAAACTTCTAAGAATAAAAAGTTTGTCTGCCAAAGTTTAAAAAATTAATATAAACTTGATCTCGTATTTACTTGTATTTTTACCATTTTAACTTCTCATCAAAAGTATTTGTTTTTGTAGATGAAGTTTAAACACAGGTTAAATGCAGTTAGTATGTTTTTTTTTCTTTTTTGCATTGGTAAGCTCACACTACCTCTTTTTTTATATATATACAACTAAAACTTTGTTTTCCTACTTGAATTAATACAGCAGAATATTGCAATAATATTTCAATAGGGTGAAGATGAAGCATCGTTTGATGAGTATAGAAAGTCTTTGAAAGTTCTCTTCGACAATCTCGCACAGTTGGTAAGCATTTGCTTATGTTAAAGTGAACACAGCATTTGTAATATTTTCAATTTTAGAAAGAAAAAAAAACATTTTTTCTGATTTTTTTTATTATTATTATTATAATTCTTCTAACTAGGCCTTTTAAAATAGTTAAATGATTTTTCTGTCACAGATATATACTTTTTATTATAGTATTATGTATGTTTCACTTTTAGCTCTAGTTTGTTATATAAGGTTTTTTACTGTGATTTTGCAGGATTAGATACAGGTTTTTAGTGCATATCTCTTAAACTATCCATAAAGGATATTGGAATTTGCTCTTTGAAATGGTTTTAGAAACTTGTTAGGTTTAATTAAATGTTGCATGTATTTATTCAACATTAGTTACATATTTATATTGTTTAGTAGATGAATTCATAAAGATATAAAGCATCTATAGTGAAACTGTATGTAATACAACTAATATAGTCTTTATCATTGTTTCAAGCTAATAACTGTAAGTTTTGTAGGAATTTTTTTTTTCCAGGAATTCATTTTTCACATTTATGAGCACTTAATGAACATTTCATTTAAGGAGCAGAAATTAACTATACAAGTATATATTTTCCTATTACACTTAAAAAATTTAGTTGTTTTGGTTTTAATAACAGATTTTGCATAATTCAGCTACACAGATTTTCGAAAATAGTATTCATTTTTGTCTATCATATAAGGATTTTTTACAAATCAGAAAGGAAAAAAACTCTTACTTATCAAATTATTATTTCATTTACCACAACGAACATTTTTTATTATTATGTTTGTTAACAAAAAATAGAAACAAACTCAAGAAAAGGGAAGAACGTTGATTTTAAACAAATATGCATCCTCATTCATTCTTATTTTTTTTGTAAATTTTACGTTTTTTAGTCTCAAAACTACATGTTGTGGTTTTTTATGTATTGTGTTATGACGTTTTGTGAAAAATCTGTCTGTGATGAAGAAAAATGGATA
>NW_013665622.1:415844-444066 GCF_000517525.1 Limulus polyphemus
AAGAACGTTGTATTTTAAACAAATATGTCATCCTCATTCATTCTTTATTTTTTTTGTTAAATTTTACGTTTTTTAGTCTCAAAACTACATGTTGTGGTTTTTTATGTATTGTGTTATGACGTTTTGTGAAAAATCTGTCTGTGATGAAGAAAAATGGATAACATTTTCAGATTCAGCGTACAGGAATAACTGTAGAACATGTAAAAATTTCATGACAATAAAACCATTGTAGGCCTGTGTAATACATTAACTCAATGAGTTCCTCTGTGTGTTTATTTTATTGAAGTAATTGTTTTGGCAATTTTTTTTTTTTGTTTACAAGAACTTAGTTCTTTTAAACAGAAATTGATAAATTTTAGAATTGTATTTCACCCTTGGTCAAAGGTAAGAGACGTTTCATATTGTTTATCATACACTACCAAACTTGTTAAAAGAGGCCATAAATATGTTTTGGGTTTAAAAAGAGGAAGTTAATTACTATCTATTTTTATTAGTTTTAATACTTTAGACGATTTTCTGTTTCACCATTTTTTTTCAATGAAGTGGCCTATGACACCATTAGGCTTCCATGGTAAGTGTATAAAACTGGCTATGATTTCAACTGTTATGTAATGCATACATAACTGCAGTAAATAGCCATGTTATATAGTGGTTTTGATAGTATTATAAATCATAAGTTGACAAAAAAAAATCAAATTTATATTTAAAAATGTATCATAAATATTGTGCTCTGTGTTGGAAATGTCTTTGTTTCAGAGTTGGTGAGGTTTATGTTTATTAATAAAAAATCGAAATGGGTATAACAACATACACTGAGCTGGAAAGGGTTAAAACAGGCACATTTTAGCAGTTATTTAGGATTTTATGGAAAACCTAAATAGTATTGCCCAAATACTGTTTCAGTTCTTGAAAAAAATAAAAGTGTAATTATGTCAGGGTTGTTTATGTCATAGAAAAGTTTAGATCTTATAGTGTTTGTTAAAATCTCCATATTACAAAAAGGTGCTTGGAAATTTATTGTCTTGTATAAGATTCCTTGGTGTGGAAGAAGTTTAGAGCAGTTAATTATACTGTTTTGTTAAAGAGCTTTTGTGGGGGAGGAGGTTATACTATTGTCTGTATTTAATAGTATTATTTATTAACAATATTTTGACTCTGCTAGAAATTTGAAGCAGTAAGTTGTAAATTTTAACATAAAGATTAACTTCCTTTTTTCCCCATTCAGGATAATGAGTTAGTTTTGAGTCGAATGAAAACCATGATCACAACAACTCTTCAGCAGTGGAGAAATTCCCCGTTTCAAGATGTGGAAGCTGCCATCACTTTCTTGTATCTTCTTGGTGAGGCTGTTCCAGTAAGTTTTAAAATATTCTTCATACAGTTTGAATGTTGAACTAGTTGTTTACAGTTTAGTATTATTTATGTAGTGGTTTCAAGGTAATTTGTCAAACTCTTCATCTTGTCATTATTGTTAAAGTCTGATAAGTCTGACTCTTGATACATTTTGGTATAGAAAAAATACTAATACATCATCTTAGGCATAGTCATAAATATTGTATTTCATTTCTCAACAATTTGATTAATTTAAAATTAACACTTTCTTGGTTGGATTAACAGTTATAACTGTATTGTAGTTACTTAATACCGTTGCATTTAACCATCACTAGCTTATTAACAAAACAATACTTTAAAAAAGTGTTTGGTAGTATTAGAAATACAATAAAATTTATGTTAACATTTAGTATTATATAATTTATATATTAATTGATAAAGCTGCATATGCTACCCTTCAAACAACATGGCATAATTGAATTCCATTTGGTCATATTTACCCTCGCTGTAATAGTTAAATCTAGCTGATGATCAGACATGAAGCAAACAAATAATAGTGCTGAAGAATGTATACATTAGAATAGTTAATGAATCTTTTTTTTCTTATGAAAAGTATAACAAGTTTTTAAAATCATTGCTTTTTTTTATAAAGACAGATAATTTTATTTTCATTAACCCTGTGTGAATACATTGGTGTATTGCACCAACCCCTGTTTATATGATGCTATACATAACTATTTTTACTAACATTTCAAATTTATATAGTGTATAATTTCTTTTCAGGCACATTGTGCTACTATATTAAGAATAAAAAATGATGATGATGATGATGACAAAACCTTGTCAAAACGTTGTACATTTGCTGTTATGTTAAACTTATATTAAAGTTTTTCTTCATTACCCATTCAAGCTGTCTCCAACCATGACTTGGTTTTTGAATGAAACTGAAATAAAATTTACAAGTATTATGCTTTTAATCAAAATCAGATAGAACATCATCATAATTTTCTCAATATGCAATAAAACACCCTATTTCAAAAGGATTAAACTATTGACTTGTGAACACTTTCTCTTCGTTCATGGTATAGAAAAATCTGTGTGTACGTTAAAAAACACAGCACTAATTTGTACTGTTGTTGTCGTCAGGCTTCCCATGGGAATCATTTTATTGGAGATGGAGATAAACCTACTGTAATGACAGAGCTCCTGAGATTAGTAAGTAAACTTTAAACATATGCGTATTTATATTTTTAATACTTATCTTGTTTTTAACACATCTTGTAGTCTGAATAATCAGAATTCTTTCAAAAAAATCAGTGATAGTCATTTGGATATTATTTAATTTATAGCATTACATGTATAACATCTAATAATTTTAAATAAATAGATAATAGCCTGAAATTGATTCATCTACATTTAATTGTTTGTTTCTACAAATAAATTTGTGCAAGTAAACAAAAACTACATAGTGTTTTATGCATCCTTTCACATAATATATTCAAACATGACATTGATGTGCTTCCTCAAGGATGAACATTATAGCATTTTAGTTAATCTTAAGTTACTGTGTTTGGATTTTTACTTGGTAGTTGCCCACAAATGATTTTGCTGAACTACCTTTATATGAATTATGATTAACAGTATTTTTTTTTTTCACAAATCCACCATATCTGTCAAAAGTAAATTATAGGATTGAAAAATTATTATATTCGCCTTGTATGTTAATATGTTATACAAGATGTTATGATAATAATAGTGAGTTTTACATGCATTATTTTCAGGATTGTGCTATATTAATAGTAAACCATCTTGATTTTACAAGTGTTGGAATCCATAGAAGTAGACCAAATTTTAAATGATTCAGTTTGATACATGACATTTTTGATTAGCTGGGATTAATTTCTATTGTTTGTCTAAATTATATTTTTCGGAGAACATAACTATTCAGTTATGTCGGAATTTTATTCATGAATGATAAGTTGATAATTGGTAAGAAGATCACAAAAACATGCACCTTTTTCTTTACAGATGTTGTGTCACATCAACCAAACTTATAATAAGAATAGTGTATACTTAATAAAAGTACTTTTTTTTTAGCTTGTCACTTGTGGAGTCAGTACTTATGGACACATGGCGGTAACTTTACATTTTTTTGAGACAGTTGTGCGCTACGAAAAATTTTTCAGTCAAGAACCTCATCATATTCCTGAAGTTCTTGTAAGACTTTGTTTTTGCTTAATTATTTTGTTTTTAACCTTATGATTTACTTGTAAAGCAGATTGAAATTTTTAAAAACCTGTGTTTTTGTGAAGGTTTTAAAAAGAAACATTTCATTCAGTAAAGAGATTGATTTGAATTTTACAATGCATTTGTATCTTGCACTGCTGAAACTCCTATTATATTTGGGGTTTATTAATCATGACTGAGTGAATTTTTAATGAAATAGTTTTCTTTGATAAATTGTTTTTAACTATTATACTATGGTTTATTGTCTTTGACTGAGGAAGTTAAAATATTCTTACATTATGGTTCATTAGTTGCGACTAAGTGAGTTATTGATGAAGTAGTATTCTTAATTTTTTAATAAAGTTGAAAGGTTTAATGGAATTGTAAATAATCCTTGAAATGTATTTTTAAAATTGCTAATATTAGATTAACACTTAATACACGAGCTAACAGGAAGATGTAATAGTAAAATATTTTGACCTAAAACAACTTTTATTAGATCTTTTCAATATTAACTTTCAACTAAAAAGTATGTTTTTTTTAAATAACCAGATATTTTAATGTCCAATCATTGTAAACTAATTCATGCATTATAATAAAAGCATTGATATTTTATGATTTAATAGTTGAACTTATCCACTTTTTTTCCCACCTCAATAATTTTATAACTTGGTCCTGTTTATTACATTGATGATAAACTATTTTCATATTTGACAAAGGAATATTATACAGAATGGTGGCTGTAGTGTTATGATAAGGTATTTTAATTCATACAAGTATAAAATTTCTTGCTTGAAACATAAAAAGCCTCATATTAATATATATTATAGCTAGATATGTGGATGAAAAAAAAAATCCTTATTTTCATGTCTTTGCAAAAACTGTACTTTAATAACTATTAAAGAATTTTTTAGTATACTGTATAAAGTAAGTACATCAAGTAAAAACTTTTGTTCATGGTTAGTTACGATCTCCAAGGTTCAAATACTAGTGCTCTCTTTATAAATATAAAAAAGGTGGGGACCAGCAGTTGAATGTTATCACTAAAAAATTGTTTGTAAACTTTCTGAACTACATATACTTTAATCTCTCTTACTTGTACCATGGTTCATCCAGTGTTACCACCAAAAGTAATGGAGCTGTGGATGGAGTATAAGATTAATGGCCAACTCTCATTACTTGGTCTGACAAGAGTAGCCAAAGATTTGGTGATGGGTTATCGTGACTAGTTATTTGCCTTCCTTCTAGACTACTACTTCAAAATTATGGACAGCTAGCACAAATGGGGCTTGAAGTTTCTTGAAGTTCAATAAAAAACAAACAATCTCCTTCATATTTTAATTAAGTGATTATTTTCAATTACAATGATGCTAAACTAGTATTTGTTTCAAACCGTTATGTAAATAGTGCTAGTTACTAATTTTCTTGCATAATTTTTCAGGTTGCTTTCATGGATGAGCGAGGACTGCATAACAGGAGCCCACGAGTACGGAGTCGTACTTGCTACTTGTTTTCGAGGTTTATTAAATGTTTGAAGTAAGTTTGGATTTTGATGTAAAGCAAGTTTTGAAATATTTGGAATATCCATTTTGAATTATTAAATATTGAAATGTGAAATATTGGTTTGAAAGAAAGGAATGGGCCAAGCCCGTTAAAATGGCTGAGAAAGCCACTAGAGGACATTCTAGGCTTCTGATTGGTTATTCATGTCATGTATAAAAGTAAGTGTATATAAGGGAGTGCTTCCAAATATAGAATGAGGTGGGTGGGATGCCACTGTGTTTGATTTATTACATGAACAATATCTCAGCAAATTGAAAAGATAAGAGGCTCTTATTTTATATTCCAGCTTGTCAATATTGATAATTTGAGATTCTAATTCGTACAAAACTATAGATTTAGTATTTTGACTTCACAAACATCTAATTTGAACCAGTGCTGCATTCAACATACCACATGACACAAAAAAATTTATGTTTATCTGTGTTTTTCAATATTTGCTTTTAAATTAAGAAATTGAGTTATATATAGTACTAAAATTTCAATTATAATCTGCAGTTTGATACTAAAGTTACCATGAGAATTTGAGTAATCTTATCCAGTATCACATTTCATGTGAATGTATCTTCTTTCTCTCACTTTTTTGTAAAAGTCCACCCTTCATATCCTTACATCACTGCTGGGAAAACCAACGTTCTTACTAAACTTATTCTAGCTATCCCAGAAACAACCTTATACTTCATTACCTCTTTCAAGCATGTCATTGCTGTTTTTCCAAACATTAGCATTCTTCTCATTTCTGGACCACATGAAAATGAAACTTTCCACAACCTCCACATGGTTGTTGCCTACTTTGAATTCATTGTATCATGACCTTTGTCTTCTTGATGTTCAACAGCAGACCAGCTCTCATATTTCTTTCTTTAACTTTCTAAAGAGGTTTTCTTAGATCTTCTTCACTTTCAACTAACAAGGTGGACTCTGTGTATAGACTCCTCAGGAGAAGAAGCAGATGTTCTGGTACACCTATTTTTCTGAGTACATTCCAAAGTCCTGCATGGTCCATGCAATTGAATGCTTTACTTTATGCAATGAAACATAGATAAACATCTATTTTTATATTCTCTTGCTCTTCTCATTATTCCTCTTGTGTTGGCTATCTGATATTTTCTATTATTCTTTTCTGTCTCCTGACATTCTTGGTTAGGATATATCTCTTGTCTTTTCTTGCTTGATGTTGGGATTATGCATTTAGTCATCTAACTTTCAGCAAGTCACCTGGACCTTTTACTTTCCATCTTTCCTTTATGATCTTGATAGCTTGTTCTGAGAGACATTTTATTTTCCTATTTTTTGTGGCTTTAGGGATATTTTTCTTTGCTTCTTCCTTCACAATCTCTCTTACCTCTTTCCAGAGTTCATCTGGCTGTCTGTCCATCAGACTGTTCACATCAAATCTGTTTTTAGCCTCTGTTGGAAACTTTGGTAGGATACCTTCTATATTGTATGTTGTTGGTTTTGTAGTTTTGTTCATTTTTTGTTCAGCTTAATCCAAATTTTTGATACCAGTAGTACATGATCTGTTCCACAGTCAGCACTTGGTAACTTCTTTACCAATAGGACTGCACCTTTCCACCTTCTACTGCAAATAATAGTCTATTTGATTTTGATATTGTCCATTTGGTGAAGTCCATGTTTAGAGTCTATGCTTAGACTGTTTAAAGTAGGTGTTGGTTATACATACAGCATTTTCCTCACAGAATTCTAACAATCTTTCTTCTGCTTCATTTTGTACCTCTAGTCCATATTTTACTGCAATTCTTGGTTCTTCAATTTTTCCAATTTTTGTATTTCAGTCACCAGTAATATACAGAGCATACCTTTTAGGTATAGCACCTGTCGTTTGTTGTAGTTTGCCATAAAATTTGTCGGTGTCCATCTCTTCAGCATCTGTGATGGGCGTGCGGACAGTGCAGTCAATATCACAGTGATATTGACTGGATGTTCTTTAATTATTAGGGTTATGATTCTATCATTCAACAGGTTGTAACCCAGTACTGACTCAGCAATATTCTTTAAAAAAATTAGTGCTACTTCATTTCTTTTAATAAACTCATGCCCAGAGTAGAACACTTTGAAGTCATCTGATTGAAAATGACCCATTCCTATCCATTAGATCTCACTTATTCCTAAGATGTCTGTCTTGGTTCATTCTGTTTTTGCTTTGAAAATGTCTAACTTTCCCTGATTCACATTTCTGGTATTCCATGTTCTATTAGTATGTGTCTTGTTACTAGAGGCATCATTGGCCAAAATTCCTTTCAGCTCTTATTTACTCATGTCGTTATAGCCACATCTACTCAACAATGTTCTCCACTCTTCCCCAATAGCTAGTGGGATGACTTCTGACCTAGAGACCTCATCGTTCTGCACTAAATCTTGTAGAATTATTGTGTTTCTGTCCATTAAATATTCTTGGCAATGATTCAGAAGTGGTTTTCCATTGCCTTCTGCCTAGACCCAGCTAATTTGGGTAGTGTCAAACTAATGAGGACCAGTGATCCCCACTGTTGTCTCTCTGAGATCTTCCACTGGCAGCATCATCCACTACTGCTGCTGCCCAGTAGTTTCACCATATCTCTGACAGGGAGACAGAGGGTTGCTCGCACTTGTTGAAGGTGTGACCCTGAACTCATGGGGAGGAAGGAGGGTGAAAGTGTCTTATTTTCTCATACAGATCCATTAAAAATGCCCATTACGCACATATATTCCACAGTACAGGCTGTAAATATTATAGATGTAAGTCATTATTAACTATCTTGAGTAAAATAGTATGTTTCTAAACTCAACAACTGAAATCAATAGTTTTTTAACATTAATAATGTCCTCAAAGATCAGACTTTATTCAAGTTGATTAGTTGTTATAGAAATTGTAATTTTTTCTGAACAAATAATTAATATAAAGCTTTGGTCATGTGTAACACCAGAATTGATTAGTAAAGTTGAATGGTGTTCATTGCTTTTTAGGGTGCACATCCACAGGTACACCGAAGACATTGTGAAACGAGTACAAGACTTGCTGGTTTTGGCACCACCTGAAAATGGTTTCAACACAGCTTTGTTAACACCTGATGATCAGCTTTTTCTCTACGAAGCTTCAGCAGTGTTGATTGTGTCAAGTCAGTTTGAAACTCAGGTAATAATTAAAAGTTTTTAAATGTTTTTCAAGTTATTTAAATATCTAGTTTTTTAAACTTTTTAAAAGATTTTGTTTTTATAATTGAAGTTTTCTGTGGAAAAGTGTTGAAACTGTAAGAATCGATGCTACTATAAATATTTTCATTCTAGGCCTGTAATTATGTAAATATGCTGTCTTGCAAACAGTTCTTTTTTTATTTAATTTGTGAGGCAAATTAATAATAATAACTTGTATAATAATCAACCTGATTATTATACCCTGTACTATTTTTATATAATTGCATAGCTGTGAGTCTTTTGAAGCATTTCTTTTGTTTCTGAATACAGACCTGTAATGATCTTTTTGGCAAACTTGGAAGCTGTCAAGAATATGTATTTTATCTAATTTACATACAGTGTTAGGCAAAATGGTATGTGAAAATATTTGATATCTGTAGGTTTTAATAGTGACATTTGTGTAATTAAAGACAGTGCGTAGAGTAAAACTTTTGTAAGCTTCAATGGAAATGTATCAGAGTAAAAATGTAGATCAAGGAGGGCTTATTGGTTACAGTCAGGAAAACTTCTTAACAGTGACTAATAATATTTTATGCCTTTACTGAGATTTACCTGTGAACATTGGATAAATGAAGTATATTTAAAAGTTTTATTAAATACAAATTCTAAGGTGTTGCTTTCCTCTATTAAACATTGAATCTTTTAGGAAAACGTTTTTCAGAATTTTTTTGTCAAATATTTTACATGTTGTTGTTATAGCATAAAAAACAGCTGCTGTTGAAAAACCTTTTGAATCCAGTGATGGCTAAATTTGAAATGTTCCTTCAACGACTACCAATGGAAACTGATAAAGAGAAGTGCCGAGCAGTAGCAGAATGTATGAGCCATGCTATTGCTTGTACTAGGTAATTTGTATCTGTCTCTTAGAGCATTTTACAGGCAATTATTCTCTTACTGCTATCAATCATAGTTTTTAACTTTCTCTTTATAGTTTAGTATTATCTGTGTTTAATATTTTTTATAATACAATAATCAATACCTGAAAGTATAAAATTAGTCAAAATAGCTCTAAGAGAGAGATTTTATAGAGGGAGACAAATAGTTTATTTGTTTGAACTAATGGGATGCTTAGTTTGTGCATGTAGTTTAATAGAGTTTAGAATATGTAAAAAAAGCCACATAGCTATCAATAGATTTTTTATTGGTATTCCTTCCTTGTGCTTACAAGTTTCAAGGTGTCAAGGAATTGTAACTTCAAAGTTTGAAATGGAATGTTGATTAGGAAAAAATTTAGAATATAAAAGTTTTAATGATATACAAATTATTATTTGACCTGCATAAATAAAAGTGCAGCAACTGCTAGAAATTCAGTGTGTTAGGTTAGTAGTTAGTCGATTGATAGCTGAGCAACATGATCTATGGCAAAAATGATGTATGAGGTTTAACAAAATGTGGATAACATGGAAATGGTCTTCCTCATATCTTGTTTTCTCTAAGCAAATGACAAACCTAGGTACAGTGTTACCATAGTTGTATTGTCACAGTGTTTCTTATCCATGGTACAACATAACCTTTGTATTACTATAGTTGTCTTGATACAGAATTTCCTATCTATGGTATATCACAAACTAATCTTTAATCATAAGCATCTTGTTTGCTTCAACAGTGATGAGGAATTTATAAATAACAAGTAATATTCATCCAACAATGCAATCAGAACAAGAAAATAAATACTTTTTTGTTTGCAACTTAGAACTTCTTTTCATCACAGATTGAAAATATTAATAGGAATAACTACTCCATAATGTTTGACAATGCTGATTAAAAATATATTTTACCTGTAATTTGAAAAATGACACCTTGAAGGTGTTATATGTTCTTAGTGTACTATTGAAGTCAACCAGATCTTAGTAACTTTTCATGTCCTCGATCACAATGTCTAATTTGTAATTACTTTTGGGTTGCAAATTCTTTCAACTATTTCACTACTATGGACACATAATACCCTCCTCCCCTTCTAGAACACTGCCATAGAAGCTTGGCATTTTGCATCACTATGAAAAATTGGAGTTCCCCTTGAAAGTTCCTAAGGTTTATTGGTTTTAAGTTTCAGATAAGTTATGAAATATTAAATTGTTATTTTTATTATGTAGCTAATAATCAACCTGGCACACCAAGACATGTAGCAATGAAAGAGTTAACGGCATATAACATATTACTTATTGTTGCAATTCTACTTGAACTACTGCCTTTTTTTTCATATTTCTTGCTGTTGTTACCCTTCTCTCTCTCTTTAAATTTGGCCATCGGCTTAAAGACTATTTAAGATATTTGTAAGACGTTAAAACCAACCATATTGGAAAAATAGTTTCATTGTAATGTCTATTGGACATTTTGGAAAATAAAGTTAAAGCTTTTGATAGAAAGATAAAATTGCTACATGCGAATGTAATGAGTAAACTTTATCTACCTTTTTGATGTTGATATAGCTCCCCATACTTTTAACAGACAGCTATTTAGCTATTACTTAATTTCATTTATTTCACTCAATTACTTTTTTCATTGACCTACAATTTTTGCTAATCTTCCTCATTCTTAAAGCATTGGTTTGGCCAGAAAGTATCTCCATATAAACTTCTTATCTTTGGTGTTGCATGGTTTTGATTGCCATCAGCCAAAAAGGTATTTGAATATTGTAAACAGTACTTTCCTTGTTTGTCTCTTGCAAGTGTTATGAAGGTTATTTGGCTGAAACAAACTTTAATATAGTTCACTCCATAATAGTTGTTAGTCATGCAGTTATGTAATGATATAAATAGTGTCTTGAACACTACTGTTTCTGTCGCATCCAAGCTAGCATATTTTCTTTACACTAAAAAACTGACATGTACTTTCATATGTCAAAGATGTTTCCAATAAGCTATCCATTATCACCAGAAACTTTTATAAAAAGCCTTTTCTTTTGTTCTAGTCGTACCAGCAAGGCATTTTCTAATCAACAGACAATGAAGACAACAGGGGTTGTGCAAGTCTATACTGATGCTTTGAAGGTATTCTTACAAGCTCTAGAGGTAATTAGATTCTGTTCTGTGTACTTGAAGTTTATAAGGTGTACTGTAGGTTTGTGTTTTTATTAGCATATTTTGTGACCAGGAGTTATCAAGTATATATGATTGTAGAAATGAAACACAGTTCCTAATCTACTACAGATAAACCAAGATTCTGTTCTACGTATTTTTGAGCAAAATATACTATTCTCAACTGTACTGAAACTCAGAAATTTCAGAAAGAAAAGTTACTTTGTGCTTATTTTTATTACATTTCATACATCCTAGCTTCCTCAGGAACAGACAGTTCTCCAGTCTGCAGTGCGACAATTCTTACACCGTATGGTTGTTTGTCTGGAGGAAGAGGTCCTTCCTTTTATTCCATTAGCAGCTGAAAACTTGTTGAAAAATGCAGATACACGCAGTATTCAAGAATTTATACCTCTAATAAATCAAGTTATAGGGAAATTTAAGGTATGAATTTATCCCAATTTGTAGTTCATTGTGACTGTTATGATATTAGAATTACAAAAATGAATTCAATTTATAAAAGTTAAATGTATACACGGGTATTCTATGAACATAATGTAATGTTGTAACATAATGTAATGTATACACGGGTATTCTATGAACAATGTAACGTAATGTTGTAACATAATGTAATGTTGTAACATAATGTAATGCTTAACATAATGTAATGTAATGTTGTAACATAACGTAATGCTTAACATAATGTAACTTTTTTAAAATTAAAATTACAAAAATGAATTCATCTTATATTTTGTGGAAGTCGATATTGTTTTTTCATTCTTTTTTTTTTTTGAAAAGTAGTTAGTTTTTTTGAAGGTTTAAATTAAATTTCTATATAATGTTTATTTCCTAAAAACAAGCTATTGATTGGATATTGAAAGTATTGTTTGTAAGTTTTACATGGAAAATGTATGAAAAACCACAGTTATCAGTTATAGCATTTATTCATTAAGTTTCTCATTAGTTTTAATGGTTCCATCTTTTCCGTACTTAGACATATAAAAAGCTCTGTCATCAGAAAGTAATTTTTCAGGTACCATCTATTTCATGTGAGATTATCTGGAATGGTATTTACTTCTATTTTGAGTAAAGACAATTGGCTAAAGTTTATCATAGTAGTAGTAGTACCAGAGTGCTGGTTTTGTATGTACAGGTATTCTATGAATCTGCTTAACATAATTTTGGGTTTACTTTCTAATTATAAGCATTTTGTTTTATTACAAGTTACAGGAAGAATATTTTTAAAAACATGGTATGATGTTTCGATCAATGGTGCAATCAATCTCAGGTACACAGGTTTTTAATGGTAAAGGGTTTTATAGTTAAATCAACATTCAACAATATATTTAAATTAGAGAATTGATAGTGGTTAATGTGTATATCAATTCATAGGAATTGACAGATTATTTGTTTATAGCTGAACAGAAAAACAAAAAAAATTAATAAATATGAATCAACATGAAACAGGAACAACTGTTACAGCTAGCCACTTTTTATCTTAGAGCAATATGCCATAGTTATTTCGCTATATAAGCCTGCAATTTAGCTTAGATATGTAGAGGATGGTTTTTGAAGTTTTACTTCTCAAGATAAACAAACAAAATTCCTTCAACACATAAACAATCTACACAAAGACATACGATTCACAGTTGAAAATTAAAATAACTGCATGATAAATTTTTAAATGTTAACATCACACAAACACCACAAGGCTTCACCACTAAATTCATAGAAAAAACATGCACAGCAGAAATTACATAAACTAATTTTCTAATCATGTAATCCACCACAAATAGGCACTCTTAAAAAGCCTCTTTCAGCATGGGCTCGGTCCCTGGGACTGACCTCGTAACCATTTTGTGCTTGTTATAGTTTTCATGCTATAACTTTTAAATTAGTGCTTTCATATGCAAAATATCAGATTTTTTTTTAAGTCTTAAGGTTTGTAAAACAATGTTTTTCTTTTGTCTTTTTTTTTCTTTTCAAATGTTGCCTATCCAATATGCAAAGTAATTTTCATTTTAAGATTAAAAATATTTTTATGCACCAGAAAATTTTCAAATTTCACATGCGAAATCTTTAAGGTCCAGATAGTTATCAAATGTTTCTTAAGAAAAAACTTTATATTTTATTTGTTATTTTCACCAATGAATCTCTGTATGGGTTTGGTAGATTTGATCGATCTTGTTACCACCATAAAAAATTAGGAAATAAATATAAATTATGTCTTTTTCGTTCTAGAATGACTAGAAATTATAACACCAACACATAAATGTTTAGACTAAATAGCTTAAATATCGTAACATTATAGATTTATATATATTATTTTTATTATACTGACCTTTCAGCCATGCCTGGCTAACAATACAGAAGTTACAATGATGCAGCACACGTGCACTCATGTTACCGTATCCAATAAGATAAAACTGACCATTAGTCTTTACAAAATGACTTGTCTTGGCTGTGTTTTAGTAGACCAGTATTTTGTAAAATACAGACACATTTCAATTATTACACAATATATATGTATATAGATTATTTCTATTTAAAAATAAGTTCTTAAACTTATTTTTCTTAAAACATAGAACAGTAAATAAAGAAGTAAAGCAAGGAATTATCTCTTCTAGTTATGGCCTTTGTACTCGATAGCTGCTTGACTTAGGTTGCTAAGCCTTTTTAAATTTCTTACATGGAGGACATGAAACGAAATAATTTTTTTTTAGGGTTTATATATACAGTTGAATAACCAAAAAATCCAAAATTACTACCGTATCAATACCATAGAATTCCACTATAATTTAGTCTACAAATTGAAATTTCAAGCAGATTAAAGACACAATCTACCTCCTTGAAATCTTGGTTTGAAAGAAAGAGATTGTGTCCTAAGAATTTAAAATAGCTAAGAAAGCCACTAGGGGGACATTGTGAGCTTTCGATTGGTTATTCATGTCATACATGGAAGTAAGTGTATATAAGGGAGCATTTCCAAAAATGGAAGGAGATGGGTGGGGTGCCTTTGTGTTGGATTTATTACATGAGCAATATCTTAGCAAATAGAAAAGATAAGAGGTTCTTATTTTATATTCTAGCTTGTCAATATTGGTAATTTGAGTATTTAGACATCACAAACATCCAATTTGATCCAGTGCTGCATTCAACGTACCATGTGACACATACAAATCTATGTTTAACTGTGTTTTTTAATATTTACTTTTAAATTAAGAAATTAACTGATGTATAAAACTAAAATTTGAATTATAATCTACAGTTTGATACCAAACTTATTAACATAAGTTCATGAAATAGTAGTTCAATAAAATTTTGAGTGCGAGTCAACAAATGCGATGAGATGGCCTTTGACCTGTGACCCGTCTGGAAAGGGTTAAACAGAGCATAAACTATATGCCATACAGAAAACATCAATGCTTTATTAAAATAAATCAATTCTCTATTATATTAGTTACACAAACTATTAATGAATTTAAAAAACACAGACAAGACATGTTTAATAAACAAACAAAAAAAAACATTCCAATAAACACAAAGGAAGTCTAATCACTTGCACCATCTCGTATGTAGAAAATATTAGCATATCTCTATCAGAAATTTGGAAAATACTAGCACATAAATATAACTTTAACGTAACAACTAGATTAATTTTCACCCCTGGAATGAAAATTAAACATGTTAAAAAAAATTATATAATGAACCCACCCCACCAGGAGACATGTCAATTTGTATATACAGGTATTCTGTGATCTAATTAATGTAATATTAGTTGGTATATAAAGGTATTATGTGAAATTACTTAACATAATGTGTTTGTATGTACAGGTATTTTTTGCATTTGGTTAACATAATTCAGTTTATATAATAGGTATTTTGTGACTGCTTAACAATTATGCTTCAAAGCCAAATTTCTCTTGTAGCATATGAGTTTGGGACACTGTAACTGCTCCTTGGTACCTTTTGAATGTTTAGTTTTTTTTATACTTAATTTATTATGTGGCAGCAAACGTGTTAACATCAGTTGTACATGCTGTTTGAGAAGAGTGGAATTAATTTTTGTATTTGTATGTTTGCCTAAAGCTGTAATAAACTAATCAAATGTGTTTAAATATTTAAAGTTAAAGACTTTAATGAAGTCTATACAACTGATAGGGTAACTTTGATGTAAAGAAGTCAGAAGTTATGTTTAAAAATACTTTTGACCTTCATGTTTATACATAAAAAAAGTTAGATTATTTTATCACCGTGTGTGTGTAATTTAAACATTCTTATACATCCTTTATGCCTTTTGTACTTAATAAGTTTTTAAACTTTTTTTAAGAATATACTTGTACTTTTAAGATGTAAGGTATAGTGTCACATATTTTGTGTGGCTGAACTGGCACTAGACTGATTGAAACAGTTGTCTTGGGTTTTCCAGAAAGAGATAGTTCCTTTTCTGCAACGTATCTTCATGCCTCTGGTAACTGCTATCTTTAAGGCTTTAGCAATTCCTACTGTTGAAAATGACCAACAAGCCCAACGAGAAAGACAGGTTTTACAGCGAAGTTACTTCCAATTCATTGCTGCTATTGTTACTAATAATGTCACAGAAGTTTTAGCATCACAAGGTGTGTTATCAGATTATAGATTTATCTTTGGAACTCTTCCTTTAAAAACATGAAGTACAAGTAGTTAATTCATTAATGTTGCATAAAGTACGATTTTATGTTTTTTTTAAATCTTTGATTCTGTTGTTTCAAAGTTGGTGAATACTAATTTCTAAATAGTGAATCAAATGCTTTCGAAACTAGTTAGTTAAATGTATTGGAAAATTCTTCTTGCATATTATTTGAAAAGCAACCTTAAATACTTGAAAGGAATATTTCATTTTATGCAATTGAAGATTAGTTTAATTGCAGGGTTTTTAACTGTGTAACAACTAGTCTCCTGGAAAACATAACATTTAATAGGAATTTATTTATTAAGAGACAGTTTTTTTTTACATTTTGGTAGTAGCTGTTTGGAAAGAAAGAAATAGCAAGTTTTATTTATGAACTTTAATTAAAAATGTCTATGGATGATGGTAGAAATATACTGAACTTTCTCCTTTTTTTTCAAATGCCCACACTTTGAAATATGATTTATCTGTAAGTAAGAAAATAGTGGAATTGATTGGTATATTTTTATTTTTGTATGTTGGTGTTTTATATATAAAATTTTGTTTTGTTTGGAAACATCTTTTATTTTTAGTAAAGTCTATCATTCTGTGTTTTGGATGTTGATTTATCATTACATTTTTGTTTGTACATTAATTTAGGCTGTTTGTTGTTAAGTATAAAGCACACTGTTATCTGTGCTCTGGCTGTGGGTATTGAAATCCAATTGTTTTTTTTGTTATCTCAGACTTACCATTGAGATATCAGAGTACTTAGTTTTGGTATTTGCAAACCAAATACAGTTTTTCAGATGTTTCTTGATAATCAGCTTTTTTTTCCTTCCTTTATTTTCAAGACATGCAAAGTATGGAACAAGTTCTACTAACAATAATTCAGGGGGCTGTAGACTTTCCTGATCCTGTGGTAAGTAGATCAAAGTATGGAACAAGTTCTACTAACAATAATTCAGGGGCTGTAGACTTTCCTGATCCTGTGGTAAGTAGATCAAAGTATGGAACAAGCTCTACTAACAATAATTCAGGGGGCTGTAAACTTTCCTGATCCTGTGGTAAGTAGATCAAACTATGGAACAAGTTCTACTAACAATAATTCAGGGGACTTTAGACTTAGACTTTCCTGATCCTGTGGTAAGTAGATCAAGGTATGGAACAAATTCTACTAACAATGATTCAAGGGGCTGTAAACTTTCCTGATCATGTGGTAAGTAGATCAAACTATGGAACAAGTTCTACTAACAATAATTCAGGGGACTTTAGAGTTAGACTTTCCTGATCCTGTGGTAAGTAGATCAAGGTATGGAACAAGTTCTACTAACAGTGATTCAGGGGGCTGTAGACTTTCCTGATCCTGTGGTAAGTAGATCAAACATATTTCAAAGTCATAACCAGATGTTTTGTATGTTACGTTTTGGCTGTCTAGTGGTTTAAGTTACTAGTTGCAGGTAATTTTATGATAAATTCAGTGTAATTTTATAGAAACATCTGTAGTTTTACCAGTCATTAACATAATCCATTCTTTCAACTTTTTTATTACGTTAATCTTTTTCTTCCATTTGTAAATATAAAGCTTTAATTAAACACTCAAAATGGTGTGATTTGATGTCATGTATAGTGCCTATTTTGAGACTGTTGACAATCTCAAAATATAGTTTTAAATTGTGTATTGAAACAAAGAGTTGATTGTTTGAGTGTTTTAAGCAACCACATGACCATGTGTGGTTTCAGCTACCCATTTTTTTTATACCTTTCATGTATAACGGTTGTGTGAGGGGTTTTCTTGGGTAGCAAGAAAAAAGTTCATGCTGTTTTAATCAATCTGAATGGTTTTTTATGTACTTCCTCAGCTCAAGCAAACAGCAACATATGTTTAATTTATCAGAATATCAGAGAGCAACCCTATTATTAAAACCTAATCTAAAAAAGCATTGATAACTAATATTTATAGAAAGAAGGTTGAATGGGAATACCACTAGCATTTCATAGACAACACAGACTTGATGGCTGTTGTGAATGTTTGCCCTTAGTTTTTTAACTAGAAAAATAGTCCATCCTCAAAGATCAAAATATGTTCTTATTTTGTTTTGGTAACTTATTTGATGCATGATTGTTTTTCAAATACTTTGTATAGTTTGTCCTGTAAAAAATCTCAATTTCTACACTGTTAATAGATATATTTGAATGATGGTGTAATAAAATTTGATACCTTATTATAAATTCTGGTTGAACTACTATAAGACATTGAAGCAATACTTATATGAAATTTTATAAGAAATTGTTTTTCTGTATCCAAATTTAAAATTTCAAACTCAATGGATTAAAATTAAATTGAAACACTAAAGTGGAGGTTAAAACTTACAAGAAACTATTCATGTTTTTATACTTTTGTTTGTAAATGTATATTATGTCTCATGTAAGTGGTTAAGAGTTTTTAAAGAAGATGGCATTCAAAAAAAGATATATATAAGCTATGCTTTTGCTTTGTTAGATTTGTTTTAACACATCCCTCACGAGCTAGGGGTGTCTTTACACTACAGTTTGTTGAACATTAAAAGTAAGTTCAATCCAGAAACTCCCAAAGAGGGTGGTTTTGGACGTATCTTTTCTAGACAAGTTTTCGTTTAATTAATTAATTTTTGAGTGAAATACAGCATTCTCAAGTCTCCATTCTAACTAGTACTAAGGTTTACCTGCTGGGAGTAAATTCATTGTATATTGTCAGCATCATTAGTTAAGCAGTTGCCAACCTTTTATGCTTCTGCTTTCACCTTTTTGTGTTTAGCTTTCAATTGAGATATGAATGATTTCACCTGCGATTCGGTAGGAAAGGTCAAAGCATCATGATAGTCAGCAGTAGGATGAGCAGACAGGAACACTTTGAAAGCAGCTAAAGGCATAATATTGTACTCGGCTTGCTGCACAATATCTACCAAGGTGATTTTAAACAGTTCCTGAATACCTCTGCATGTCATTTAGAGACTTCCATGCTTCTTGTGCTTGGCTGTTAAGCTTGCAATGCGCTGACGGATGTGTCACCTTACCACTTCAAATCACTTTTTTGCAGCCCCAAGTGCTAAAAAAGTGCTTTCTTTTTAGCCAGTAAAAATGTCCAAAAAATTTCAGTTCAAATCAAGAAAAACCAGATTGGGTATTTTTTTCAACAAAAATGTCCCCCACTGGCTCGTGAGGGACCTGTTATAACTTTACTTTGACAAAAAGCACAAGTCACAATTATTGTTTATGGTTGTTATATATTTTTAGCAAGACATAAAAGAATTAATATGGATATTTCTTTCAGGCTCAAAAGACGTGTTTCAGCATTCTTAGGAAAATGGTGGAATTCTGGGGTATGTTACACAGCTTTATATTTATACTCGTTAAAGCTGATGATATTTGTAATAATAATTTAAAACTTTTCTTTCTTGAGTTCAATAGTTTAAAAATTCTTGATTAGTTGTTACAAATGTACCATGTAAATTCAGGCATGTTTATATCCCTTTTTTTTTACTGTTATTTGTATACATAGAAAAGAAACATTTAGAAGTTATCCTTGTGTATAGATTTATTTATCTTTGGATAGCAAACATATAGGGTGAAACAAATGCATTTTCATTGCTGAGATATATGTATATATCTTTTGTAATAAAAGGCCAATAACAAAATGAGTTCAAATGTACACAAGCTGTTTGTGATTATTTGTTTGGGAATCTGTTTTATGACACTGACGTTAAATATATATAGTTGTTTTCTTATGTGTAATAATTCCAAAACTCTGACTTTGAGGAATAATATAATGTTAAAGAATGATAAATTATCCTATCCTGTGAAATTTGATTTTGTGATATTTCTGCATGTATATTCTTATGCAATACTAAGTTTTTTGAAATTTATTACTAAATGTTACAATTTGTATTTACTAAAAAGAACAACTTAATTTCCAAAATGGATTTTGAAGTGTTTTACGTCATTATTTCTGTTATAATGTTTTGTTGATAAAAACCTTACCTAACTTTCTAGGTGGACCTGAGGGAGTAGCAGGTTTTGTAGAATTCATGTACAAATCCATTGTCCCTGCTTGTTTTCTAGCACCACTGAAGGATACGTTTGATCTCACAGATGCACAGACAATATTGGTAAAACACAATTATTATATAAGGCATTTATTATTGAATTTTTGCAAGATAATGACTAAAGTGATTAAAATTAAAGAAATGTGGTTTTATTGCAATGATTTTCAAAGGGTTAAGAACTATTAGTGTACTTGATCCTGTTAGATTTACATATATTTATGGATGTATGCAAGTTTTTGAATGAGAGGCAAGTTTTCTAGTAGTTTTTGCTTATTTCTGCACTTCCTTTCATTTTTTTATCGTCTAGTCCAATTTAGCATCGTTTTCATGTAGTGCCGTAACTAGGAGACTGAAGGGGTTGGATAGAAGGTAAATAACTAACTTAATGATTTGGGTTGTAGAGAAATGCAAGATAGAAAAACTTATTTTCTCTGAATTGTTTTGGGGGTGGGGGTGAGGGCTAAAGTCTGGTAGCTTTTGGCGCTACAAAATATTAATTTGTTTTTGTGGCTTTGCTACTCCATTGTATGGTGTTGGTTTCAGTTGGCCACTCTAGTGCTTCCAAGCACTAATTTAGTTTAGTTGTTATACAATAATCATTATTATGTTGCATATTTTAATTATTATGGAATGATAAGATTTGTATTTGAAATAGATGAAAAATTAACTTTTGAGTATTTGTTTTACTTGTTTTTTGGACCTTCTCTAATCAAAGGCTAGATATCTTTGTGCTTTTTTATGGTGTTGTGATGTTCTTTTTCTATTTTGTTACTTTAATGTGCTTTCATTACTCTGTCTGAATATTCTACAGTCTAAGGTTTGACATCTCTGTGCCATATCATTGTGTTGTGATGGATTTTTGTTTTGTTGACTTTCATTATTGTCTGCTTTTTTCCTCATTCACACCAGTTTTTGTTTTATTGATTTGGACACTTCGTCCATTCAGATGAACTATATTGGTTTTGTCAGTGCCCTTTATGTGCTTTTCAGTCTCGTGTTTTTGTAGTTGGGTTATTTTGTACTCACACTGTAACTTGGAGACTCAGGCTGAACCAATTCACTTGGAAATTGATAGATTAGCAACAAACTATGGTACTGAAAAGTCACAAAAAGATATGATTTTCAATATACAAATGTACACTTCTGTGTGTCGCAGTGTATATCATACTGTTTCATAACATTGTGTCTTCAAATCTTGCTACACCGTCAAGTAGCTTTAACCAAATTCCTAAATCACCTATGAGTGACTTGCATATGGAGCAGTGTGTGTTCATGACACTGATCTGCACTTTGACAAAGTTTTTGCATGGATGGAGTTGTATGTCAAACATAATTTTCTGCAGATGTCTAATAAACAAGATTAGTTCACCAAGTTAATATCAATTGAAATATAACATTTTGCACATTCAGCAAGAGCAAAATCATTTGAAATATTATGTAAAACAAGCTCTTTTGAGTTTCTTACCTATAACAATTATGTAACTAGATTATCTATACCAACAATGTTTGTTTTTTCTATTTGCATTTCTTTTTATACATAAAGTTTCAGGTTTAAGAAGTTAATGTTGTTAACTATTTGTTTCCTTGCAATAGTTCTCATCACATATTTCAGTATCACTACTTGTGTTCAAAAGAATATGTTATTGCTAAATATTTATGCTCACATGGCATTTTTTTATTTTGAAAACTTTCTCATGCACTCATCTTTTCCTTTATATTCCACCAGTATGTAACTTGTTTTTTTGTCCAATTGTTTTTTATATTAATAGGATTTATGGATGTCTTTACTTTTATGTACATGTCCATTTTATCTTTCTGTGTTTGTACACTTTTAAACTTGCATATGTATAAATTTTACTTGATTTCATGTCAACCCCCACTTATATAATAGAATCTCTTTTTTTTTGTCTTCATTGTAAATGTAGAATGTTTTCTTATAATCATGCCAGAAGAACCGTTCTGCTTTTTCAGTTACTTTTGGTAAATGGATCAAAACTGTTTTATACAAGATCCTTTTCTTTCTAGTTATAGGAGGACATTTAAAGTGTTTTTGACATGTTATGTTCCATTCATTTGGATCAGATTTATTGTACAATTCAAATCTTCACTACTTGTTTTCATTTGTATATAACATTTTATACCAGGAGGCCCATCCTTCTTTGATTAAGAGATGTTTGAATGTAAACTGGTTTAAAGTTTTACTTGAAATATTCTCTTATATAATAATAATAAGAAAAATATTTCAATATTACCATATGCATTTTATTTTTCAAATTATGCATGGTACAGGATTGTGCATTCTCATCTTGAGAGGTCGGACCTGTTATCAGTTTTGCTTGTGGTGCTTTCTGATGTTTCTTATACTCTAGTAGGTAGTATTTTGATCAGTCTGATTATTCCATGAGTATTTTAAGTGTCCTCTAGATCTTTATCTTTTGTCCCTCCTCCACAAATTTCCTGAATTATTCAGGCAGACATGTAGCCTAGTGCACTACATTCACATCCTGAACAAGATCTTACACTGGCACATAAGTGATGTTTTGTTTTTGACCATTAAACTTATAGATTTTAATTAGGCTAGTACAGATTGCGGGTACTTTATATAGGTGTTTGTGTCTTTGTATCTCATAAGGCATTTTCTCCTTTTCCCTGTGTCTGATTATTTTTTATTACATTTCATCATTTGCATATTTTTTAACTTCTCCGTTTCTTCTGCTCAACATCAGTTTGAAAGAAAACTAGAATATGTATCTTGACAAATAGCCAGGAGAGTAGCCAATAGCTAAAGTAGAGGTGTGTATATATATTTTGGGGTAAAAATTATGTAACTTTTGCATTCTCTGTTTTTGTCAGACTGAAATTTTGTATTACAAGTAGATTTCTTTAAAGTTAGAAAATGTTCAGTAAACAGACCTGAGTGAGCATATACTAACAAATGATATTGTAGTAAATAAAATAATTTAGTTAAAAGTAACAACTTTGTGAAATCAGTGATATGGTGGGTGATCATGAAAATATGATTTTAAGTAAAGAGAAATTAATTTTTTTTTGATACAATATACTTTGAAAGTATTTCGTATTTTAAAAAAGTTTACAAAACTTGAATTACTCTAAACAATTTTCTTTTGACTACTACAGCTTTTGGATCAGGGAAGAAAAAAAATGCACTGAATCTGTCTTGTATTTTTAGGCCTTGACTGAGAGTGCGTTGTGTTTAAAGGCAGTGTATGAAAAGAGAGTAAGTGATACTGGATTTTTAATATTGCAGATATTAAAAAGTAGGTTTAATATGAATATATTTATACTTAAAGTGTATAAAATACAGATGACATCAGTCTATCCAACCAAAATAATTCCCTTTCATCAGTCTGTCTTGCATTCTAATTCTGTTTTATTGCTTTAAGTGTTGTCTGCATTTATTTCATATTATACCAGAAAGATTTTTAATATAAACTTCTCAAGTAATGTAAAATTATAAATAATATATCACAAAGAAAATGGTAATGAAAGATAACATATATAAGATTTATCCAACTGTAATGAAAAGGATCGTCAATTATCAGACAAAAGTAAAATGCATCCTTACATAAAACATTCATTTTCTAGGGTGATGAGTTTATCAGCTTTCTTCATACAGAGTATCTTCCAACAATGAATGTCTCTCCACAACAAATTACTGACTACTGTCATGCTCTAAAGTCTGAATCGAAAGTCTTCAAGAACTATTTAAAGGTATGCCAGCCAAACTATTGGCTTTCATTTCTGAAGTTATTCGGTTCAAGAATCATCTTTAGAATATACTGAAATGATTTTACTGAGTATTTAATAATCAATATAAATGTTACTCAGTGGCAAAATGTCATAATGTGTAATTTGCTTATGACATTGTACATCAAGCACAGAATAATATTTTATTTGATTTACTGAAGAGTAAATCAGTCATAACAGTTTTGACACTTAAGCTTACATGAGAATAGCCAGAGTACACTGTAAGTTACAAAATTTGTGTTTATTTCAAACAAATGTGTGTGCAAGGTGTAATTTGTTGATTGGAAAGTTTGAGTAGGAATTTCTATTTCATTTCACACAAGTTCTGTATGTTAGGAAAGCTACTATTTTGTTTCATGTAATGTTAGTTATTTTATTTTATTGGTCTAGCTGTGGATGAAAGTAGTATAACCGGAATTGTATATGTAGTAAATGGTGAACCTGATATAACTACTCAGATATTTATATTAAGTAACAAAAATATTGGTTCTTTATTTGCAGTTTGGTAAAACATGAAGAATTTCGTTTTCATAAATATTATTATAAAAGGTTTTAATATAAATGCTGAGAAGTATGAGTAATTCAGTTATAGGTAGTGAGCTACTGTAAAGCAACCTTCATTCACAAAAAGATGAATGAATTCACAAAGAGTTTGAAGAAAAATGTAAAAATTGTAGAATATGCCATAGTACCTATCTGTCTGAATGTTAAATGTCCACATTTGTGCATTGATTTAGGGAATTTATGTATTTCATAAATTTAGAAAGCAGTGTGTTTAAAGTGTCAGGGTTCAAGTTAACCCAAACTCCCACGTCCCAAACGCATGAGAGTTTGGCAGGATGCAGGAGAGCTGACCCCCTGGGTACTGAATACTTACCGCAAAATGCTCCATATACAAGCCAACTATAAGTTTTTTGCTTTGAACTTTGTACCATAACAAACTAAGTAGTGTATTGTTTGCACACAGCTACCCACAATCAACTTCTAACAGAGTTCTTAAATGATAATAAATTACACGAAAATAAAGCCAGGTGAAAGTACCACATGATTAACCCTTTCACCTTGGGTAGGTCAAAGTGCGCATGTCACAACCTTTCACAGAGTTACATTCAAAGTTTAACTAAACTACTTTATTATCAATGTATATAAATAAACTCTGTATCAGAATGTTGATAACAAATCAAAGTTTGGTATTATTTAAGTTTTAAGTTCTTAATTTCATAAGGAAATATTTTAAAAAAATTCTCAATCTCCCCTAGTTTGAGAACAGTGACATTTGTTATTTATGTCTTCCCTCTTTAATTTTTTTTACCACCCCTAAGAGAAGTACAAAATTTAATGTAAATTACCTTCCAGTTCAAACTTTATTCTAATGGGAAACGTATCGATGAGCTTGACTGAATCTTTTAATGGCTTTTGTCACACAGTTAGAAAGCCATAAAAATTGTGATAATTATGGAACATTGTTTCATTATTTTCAAGTTTTTGCATGTTATTATTCTGTGTTCTTTGGTACATTATTTAATTAAATAGAAATTATTTAATGCAGTAATACAGTTAGTAGAAAAAAAGTAGGGTTAAGTTTCATTGAGAGTCGAAAGCAAAAAAAAAAAACCTAGGCAAGTACTTTATTTCTTGTTTTTCATGTGTATTCTTTATTTATTATTATAAAGGTAGCTAAAGTGTAAAAAATTGCAAACGTTTTAAGTAAGATAAAGGCAAATAGATAATTGTCAGATTTTTAAAGTAATATTATGTATGTAAGTTCTTTTTTGCCAATTGGCGAAATAAAAAGGCTTTTACTTACATTTCTTAATAGTATAAATATATACTATGTTGTTGTTGGGCTTAGGATTCTTCTACAATAGATGTCTGTGACTTGTTAGCGCTAAATTCCATAAAGAATAAACAGCACACACTTTACTTCTTTTCAAATAATATATATAATATAAATAGTGTTTATGATATGCCTGTAATCTCTATAGTGTGAAGACTTTGTTGTACATAGGTTTAACTTGTTCTGAATATATATATATATATATAAGTTCTCTTCTTCTTGTCAAAAGCCCACTTAGGCCTGTTCAATTGCTTTAGAATTTCAGTTGACAAGTCGAACTATCTTCTCTATATTACTATCATACCAGTATTCTGTGTGTGATTCACTTACAGTTGTGGTACAAGTTACCATAATTCGTTTGGTCTTTTTTCTTCTGAAGATCCTCTGTTCCTTTTGTCAAAGTGTACCCAGGCTGATTCAATTACTTTAGAACCATGCTTTGACAGAATAAAATTATCCTTCTTATCTTTTTTGATACTGTTAGTTTCACTCTAACGTATTAAACATTAGGCCTATCACCTTTGCAGTACTTAACTTCACACAACTATATTCTCTTCTGCTATTATCTCTCTATTGTTGTCTGTCTGCTGCTTCCCACTCATCTCACACTATTTATATCTTTACTACATAGTCATCTGGCCACTTTCTATATTCTTGACACCAATTAGTTATTAACAAAACCTTCTACAATCATCTGCTTTTAACTCTTATTATAACAAATCTTAAAAATAATGAAACATTCACTCACAAATATAAATTAATCACTAATATTTAAACCAAACAGTCTTTTATATCATGACATTTACCCATTGGGTTTTGATTGTGATTCGATTGGCCATTTCTTTCTTGTATCTTTCTTCCCATCTTCACTTCATAGTGTCTTCACTCCTATCATGCACCTCCCTTTTTCCCTGCATGTCTACCCTGCCTTCACCTGGAGGTACTTTGTCTGTCGAACACTGGGACTACATCTCATACGTTCATCTCCCATTCTCTGCATTGGGTAGCTGTTTCTTTCTTGTCAGGGTATCATCATTCACCTGTTGCCATCCTTCACTCTTTCATGCGATTGTGACTGGGTAAGTTACCTTTTCTTATAAAAATCTCTTATTTTTCAGGAGCATGTTCCTCTTTTTTCTTACTGGATCCCGCTCAGTGGTGAGTTATGCCTGACCAGGTATTCTTTAACCTTTAAAATCTGCACTGTTCAGCCATGTTGACTTACTTGTTATGTTCTATGGCCATGCAATGCACACTGTTTATGGATGTGTTTCACAAGATTGCTTGAAGGTTTTCCTCGCGATTGAATTGCTTCATAAATATGCCCGTCCCAGACTGTACTACCCATGGACTACATGGATAAAGCAGAAGGGGATAGCTGCCCATCCCTGCCATGCTTTGTATTGAATAAATCGGAATGGTCTGCTTTTAAAAATAGGGTTTCGTGGTCACCCATTGTACTGTCTCAGGTGTTGATATTTTTGTGGACTTTTAACTGTGTTTCACCTACCTTTTTCTTCTAGTGTAGTTTGGGAGTCCTTACCAACATTCCAGTTCCAAGTCACTAGAGTGGTGGACCATGAAGGCATCCTCCTGAAGGGTTTAGTGAAATAAAAAATCAATACAGAAATACCATTCAGTGCAGAGTAGGGTGTGGTGTTCTGCTAGTGTAGATGACATCATATCCTCCACTATAAAGCATATGAAAACCAAAGGAGTGAGATTTCAAATTGCAGTTCACCTCTTTGATTGGGATCCCTCATCCTACCCCCACGTGGATGTCAGTTCCCAGTGGCCGGGTTTTGGATTTAGAGTAGAACCAATCAACATAAGTCCTCACACATGTATTATGGACGTTTGTCTTCCTCCCTTAATTATACTCCATTTGTGTTGTGGGTCACAGTGGAGGTGCTTGAGATTGTTACAGTTCTTTCCTTTCTGCACTTCCTCGATGTATCTTATTATGAGGATGTTATTGGGCCGGGGTTGGTTCTGGTCAGCTGCACTATTGAAGGAGTTGATTTCTCTATGGTAGATATCTTTTCGATACCGGATGTTGGGTCCCTGGATCAATATATCATTTTCTATTCTTACATATACCCTGTTCCAGAGTCAGGAGGGTTTGAGCCCCCCCCCCCCCTCCGGTCTCTTGAACTTGAGGAGAAGATGGTATGATCTTCATCCTAGTCCCGCATGGATGTCAGTTCTCATTGGCATGGGTTTTGTATGTAATTGACTTGCCAAGTGTGGTCCATCATGCCCTAGCCATTACACCTGTGGGCACTTCCATTGTTTTTTTCCCACACCTCTTGGATGTGCTCCTCTGTTTTTATGCCCATATATACCACATCTTTCTCTGATAGGCAAAGAGTATATCTGGTTGAGACGTGGTGCAGTCTCCCACATCAAATCTTCGAATTTGACTCTCTCATCTCAAGGAGCGTCTTTCGTGCACTTTCAAAGGGTGCTTCTTTTGTTCTCACACATTGGTCCCTCCACCTGTTTAATATGGGATTCTAGCTATTTATGTGAGCAGAAGTAATGTACTGTATCG
>NW_013665622.1:444948-455995 GCF_000517525.1 Limulus polyphemus
CTTGTCAAAAGTCCACTTAGGCCTATTCAGTTACCTTAGAATCTCAGTTGACAAGTCGAACTATCTTCTCTATATTATTACTGTACTATCATTCTGTGTGTGATTTATTTACAGTTGTGGGCCAAATTACCATAATTTGTTTGGTCTTCTTTCTTCTGAAGATCCTCTATTCCTTTTGTCAAAGTGTACCCAGGCTGATTCAATTACTTAAGAACCATGGTTTGATGGAATAAAATTATCCTTTTTATCTTTTTTTTTATACTGTTAGTTTCACTCTAACATATTAAACATTAGGTCTATCACATCTACGGTACTTAACTTCACACAGCTATATTCTCTTTTGCTATTACCTGTCTATTGTTGTCTGTCTGCTGCTTCCCGCTTGTCTTTATTATTACATCTTTATTATTATATCCTTATTACATAGTCGTCTGGCTACTTTCTATATTCTCGACACCAATTAGTTTTTAACAAAACCTTCTACAATCATCTGCTTTTAACACTTATTTGAACAAAACTTAAAAATAATAAAATATTTACTCACAATTATAAATTAATCACTAATATTTAAACCAAACAGTCTTTTATATCATGACAATAATAATGTTATTATTAATAATGCTTGTGAGTAGTTTGTGCATTATGTAATTTGATACCATAATGTGGGGACTCTTGGAACAAAAAGTTGAGAGTATGGGACCCTAGTGAGAACCTGTTATTGTTAATTTATTGTATAGCAATTTTATAAAAAAAGGGGTAATTTTTATCTTAAACCTTGACTCGTTAATAGAAACTGATGTTGGTGAATGGTTCATTCTCAGTGAATAATTTTTTATTAAACTATAATAATAAACTGTACTTTATTATACTAATTTGTTTATCTTATTTGCTTTTCAGTAGGTAATATATATATGTGAGTTTATTTTCTTTTGCAGATCTTTATTCAACATGCAAAATCATAACCAATGCTGAAACTTAGTGTTGATTTGGAACATTGTTGGCTCCAGTTATGACACAGGAAACAGAATCTGCAGTGTTATTACTGTTGAGTATTATGTGGGTATTCTTACCTCAGCAGTACAAAGAGAAGAAAATAGTCTTTTTTGGGAAACAGCCATGCTCTAGTTATTGGCAGTCGCGTGAAGTACTAAAAGAAAACTTTTCGTTAGCACAACATGGTCATTGCTGCTTTACAAGCTACGTATGTACAAGGAGAGCCGATTGCTTTGAGTTCATCATTGTAATGGCTATTTATTGTTGCATTAGTTTAAAAAAAATACAAGGTGAGCTTATTGTTTCCAATTCAAAGATGTAGTAGCTGTTTATTCTTGTATCAACTATGTAAGTTCAGGGAGAACTAATTGAAGCTGGTATCATATTGGTTATTTTTTGTTATGTCAGCTACATAACCAGAAGGAGAAACAGTTGTTTCAAGTTCAGCATTAAAGTTATTTTTACATCAGCTACATAAAAGTGAGAGAAAACAACTGAGTTCAGAACATTTATTTAATGTTTATTGTTTGTTGTAATAACTACAGGGAAAATAATGAAAGCTATTTATTTTTTTACAACAGCGGTGTAATGACAAACATTAGCTACTCAAAAATGAGGAAAATGAACTTATTTCAGAAAATGTATTTAAAAAATCTTACAAGATGTGGAATTACCTATAAAGAGAAATAAGGAAAGCTGCTTTCTTTAGAATAGTGTAATGGCAAAATTGAACATTACATTGACTACACAAAAATGAGGGAAATCAACTGATTTCAGAACATATGTTTATTATTTTTTTCATTGTTCCATTACCTACGGAGAGAGGTAAGAAGAGTTGTTTTCAGCAGTGTATTAATGACAAGATTGAATGTTTTAGTGGCTTTGTTAAATGAAGCAAACCAAATGTTAATTCAGTCATATACCCTCTTTATTCTTGTGACATTATTAATAATTGTTGCATCAAATGGAAAGTTGAGAGAGACAATGTTTATTTCAGTGTTGTCATAGCCTCTCCTAATTATGCACGTGTTAAAGTTAAGAAGTCTTTGTTTTCAAAACAGTCTTACCCTTTTGTTTGAATTAAGATGTAAAACCTAAAATTGTCTCATTACAAATGCTTTTTTAAAATGTGTATGTGAAAAGGTAAGTTAATGATAAACACCAATCACATATTAAATAGATACTAGAAAAGTACACCTGTGTAAAAATAAAAATATGATCAGTTTCTTTTATTCTCTGCAGTGAAGCATGTTTGATATATTGTGATATTGTTAGTGTTTTATACCTTTTTTGCTGTTGCAAAATGGGAAAATGTGATAATCTGTTGTGTACTCCATATAGTAAAAAAATTAATTAATTTTGTTTTATAATTATAACTTTAACTATAATTTCCTTGTCATTATGAATAAGATTTAGAGAAAAATATGAGTGGAAAATAAAAAAGTTTCGAACATTTGTAGAGATTTATAAAAATATTTAAGTAAAAAATAACGTTACAAAAATTTTGTTATACTATTAAAATTTAAAGAAATGTGTACATTGTGTAGAATGAGTGCAGCTAAAAAACAGGAAGATTACATAGAAAAAAATAAGAAGGTTGTGTCCATATCAGTGATTTAAAGAATTACAAAATGTTAGAAGTATCCTAACTGTATGAGTTAGAGAAAAGAATTGTGTATGAGAAACTGGTTGGAAATACTTAATATCATTAATCAGTATAACAGAAAACTAAAACAATAATGATTAGAATCTATTGAGTACCCTTTCTGTAAAGATGCATCTCAGTCTTAAAGTACAAATTTAAAAGAATAAGATTGAGGAAATAAAAGTGATGAAATTAGGGTGTATTAAAAGTTTTAGTGAAAGAAGTGATTAGAGCAGCTTTATAACATACTGTAAATTCTTTTAGTAAGTTTAGTTAGTGCAATAAATGAGGAGAGATGCATTTTTAAAGAAAGAATAAAGTATAATTGAATGGATATTTATATGGTTTGTGATTAAGCAGAAAATGTTGATTGAGAAAATGGGTTAAGGTAAATAATTTAAGAAAACTAAAGTAAGGATCTTTAGTATACTGGTATGGTATTGAAGCTGCTGGTGGGTGCTTATAGTGTCCAAGATAATGCAAAAAGTGAATTTGAACTATTGAATAATTAGTGATGATTGTTTATAGGGTTTGAGGTAAGGAAAACAATGTGAGCTAATGTTTAACTGATGACTGGTTATAGGGTTTGAGGTAAGGAAAACAATGTGAGCTGACGTTTAACTGATGACTGGTTATAGGGTTTGAGGTAAGGAAAACAATGTGAGCTGATGTTTAACTGATGACTGGTTATAGGGTTTGAGGTAAGGAAAAGTGAATGTGAGCTGATGCTTAACTGATGACTGGTAATAGGGTTTGAGATCAGGCAATCAGTGAATGTGAGCTGATGTTTAACTGATGAATGGTTATAGGGTTTGAGATAAAGCAAGCAGTGTATGTGAGCTGATGTTTAACTGATGACTGGTAATAGGGTTTGAGGTAAGGAAAAGTGATTATGAGCTGGTAATTGGTTAATAAAACAATAGATAATAACCATGGAACTGATATAAGCCTGTCGTGTATCATTAGCTGACTTTCACACATAACAAGAAAAACAGATTTGAATGTTTAGAACTAATTGAACTCTTGAAGTGTAGTTGTTTTTTTTATGGTAAGTATGGTAGCATATTTGGATGAATTTCTTTGTGTTTTACACTATGCGTAGTTGTGACTTTTCATATCAATGTATGTGATAAAGTAATAAGATATACAGAATATAACTTCAGTCTACAATATAATGGTTTTAAAATTGATATTTTTCCATTACTTGATAAAAATAACTGATGGATTTAAGTAGTTCATCATGCTTCAAGTTTTGTTAAGACGTTGCATCCTTATAATGGTTTCTGTTATAAGGATTTTCAGTTTTTGCATTTTCTGAATCTCATGCTGATTTTGATTTTTGCATATTTAATGTGCTGTGATACAAGTGAAATGCTTCTCAGTAATGTACACACTTAATCTTTTCTAACATGTGTAATGACAAGTATTTAGGAATCAGATGGTTATTCATAGACCACAAACTCATTTTATGATAAAAGGCTTATACTGCACAGGTTATCCTGACCTTGACTGATAAATTGAAGTTTTAAGTAAAACCTTTAGAAAAAATAGATATGATATAGATTATAATTTTGTTTAGAGCTTTTTAAAAACATTAAGATTTAGTAAGACTACAGTTATATTAGCACTTCTCAGGCTGCTGTGTAGATTCGTATAGAAAATATGAAAAATAGATAAATTTTTCATGTGTTGATGTGTCTGAGCTCCTTATGGTAGTCAAATGTAAAAAAAGTAAAAAAATACAAGTATTAATTAATGGAAAACTAGATATGTAAATTTTAGTTCTATCAGACTTTAGGTTAGAGGTTGTCTTAGGTTTTATTATTTTAATTTGTACTTATGCTACTTTTTCGTAAACTGTAGAATCATTAATACAGCTGTGTTCAAAAAGAGGACAAACAAATTGATATTTTGGTAAAGTTAAAACCTGTTGTATCAGTTTTTACTTTATTTCACATGAAAAATATTCAACATGTTTCACTGAACAAAAAAGTAATTTCATACTGCATAAGATACCTAAAATAAAACAAATACTCATCATTAAGAGAAACACTGTTTTGCACTATCAGTACACATATTTTTATAGTGCAGAACTTGTCTGTATAAGATTTTGATAAAAGATGTAGAATGCATATATTATCTCATAGTTTTTAATTTGTTTTTCGTTCTTATTGGCCAAAGGTCTTAGCATTTTGTATAGTAGAGGAGCCAGTAGTTAAGTAACACAATGAATAATTAAGATTCTAAATTTGGTAGAAATTTGTTTGTTTTGGAAAAACAATCTTTGTTAATATTAGCATTATTGAAATACATTTGTTGTAAATAAGCACTGTAAATGTTCAAATATTTTTCTTTAACATAATTTAGCTCTCTGTTTTTCATCTATTAGAAATTAATGACATTGAACTAGTGTGATTCTGAATGAAAAGATGTGTTTTGGAACAGGCTATTGAACATGACTTTAAAATGTTTTCCAATATTTTCATTTCCACATAAGTGCTTTTATATTAGTTATTGGGGCTGCTGGGCTTTTGTGATATCTTTCATTGTATACTGATATAAGTTTGTAATGGTTTTATTTGATAATTTCTAGTTTACAGTATTTAAAAAGTGAACCAAATGTTTGTACCTTATTTTGGACTGTCTTCATCTTTGTAAAATGAAGATTAATACTTAAATTGTTTTGGAACATCAGTATTTAAACAAAGATTTAGTAATTGTTGTTAAATTGTTTGGAATTCTCAAATTTTGTTTGATCAAGAAATGTTCAGTCTATTTTAAATTCATAACTTGGTTAAATGATTAAGAAAAAATTAATTAACTGGGTTAACATTTACAAAACAAACTTTCAATGCCACAATAAATATTGATTGCAAGGATCAAAATTTAATTGATTTCAAAATATTATTTGTACCTGAATTTACATTAAGTCTTTTTTCATATATCTGCACGGATGAAGACTCATTTAGAATCATGTCAAGATGTTTTACAGGAGCTGCATTTAACAACTGTTTTTATTACAAACAAATACTTCTAAGCACAAAATGGTTTATTTATCAATGTGGTTTTTATTTTTTAATATTTTATTTCAGAAGTGCTTAATTGAAACTTTCCAAGTGCTGCTGGAAATAAAAATATCATTTCAGGTCTCCGAAATCTCTCATAATGATGAGGAAGTTGAAATGTATAGCAGAGACAGCTGGTATGGGTATTAAAAACTTTAATTAAAATAAAGTACAAGAACAACGTTTTGACTTTCTCAGGTCATCTTCAGGTTAACAAGGAAGTTGAAAGTTGTTTGTACTGCTATGAATTACTAATTAGTGATATGAGCAACTTTTTTTTTTAACTTACTCTTAATTTTGAAAAAGTATCCACCAGGTAGGTATACTAGTGTTTTTGGTAGAAACAAATGTAATTCTCAATTTTATGGGATGCAATTTATTAGGACATTTATTTTCCCTATTGTGGATTGTTTTAAGACGTTATCCAATTTAAGGTGTTATATTAAATTTGCATTTTCCATTGAAATTACATGTAGCTTTAGAACTTACAAAGTTTCCATTATATCCTTAACATTTTTTTTTCTTAGATAAATGATAGTACAATAATTTTGTGCTTGAAGAATAAAAACGAAAATTTAGACAAGATATTGAAATGTATTTTAAGGTAAGTTGATATTTTGAAAGGAGCTGTACAGGTTAAAAAAAAATATTCAGTATGATGTTTTAGAAATTTAGTTTACTAATGAATTTAATTGGACATGTGCAAGGATCATATTATTCTCCATAGAAACTTAATTTTGGGAGCAAAAACCTGTAGCTGTAAGGATATTGCTTATAATTTTGTATTTCTGGAAATAATACCACTTGCTTGATGAGTCTTATATCATTTGACTTATCCTTGTACTATTATGCACTATTGTTTGAGTAAACAATTTATGATAAAGAGAACAGGAAGATCCCTAACTACCCCAATCCACCAAATAAAAAGCCATGTAATTTTCTGGGATCCATGCTGAAGTGGGGGAGTGGAGACTACTGTTTCACTAATGTTTAGTAAATTCATTTTAAAATACAGAACATGTTGATGTTTTTACTTTAACCCATCATGATACCTCTTATGACCCCACCAGAGGGCTGTAACCCTTAGTTTGGGAATTGCTGAAGTCATAGCCTTCAAACTATTCTTGGATGGATTTACAAATATGCAGTTTTTTTCATGTTCACTCATATTGCTGTATAGTTGAGTTAGTACAAGTTTTTGTTTCATTACTTAATAACTAAGTAATTCATAGTTTTTACATATTTGGTTTTGAATGTTTTTTTTATGCCTAAAATTTATTAAGGGCTCTCAGTGCTCTTTAGTTTTTCTAAAGGCAACATAAGGATAGCAGTTTTCATTACAAGATTGTTCTTCATATCATAAAATTGAACATGGGTGCTCAACCAGTTGAACATATTTTTTTCTCACATTATGTTGAAACAAACGTATTGTCTCATGGAATTTTAATTTTCACCATGGTGAGTATCTTTTTTTTTTTAAGGACATTAGGAGTTGGACAACAACCTTTAATTTGGAAACCACAGTAACTCTTATTCTTGGCTTTTATATCAATTTGTTCATCTGAATATATTTTACCACATCTTTAGATTTTACATAAAACAAAAAGGCAATATGAGTACTTTTGTCAAAAAACCATAAAGATATAAGAAAGATTTATTTGAGTGTGTATTATTAATTAAAATATATCAATCATTTTCACAGTCCCAACTGTTTAAACAGACTCTGCTCTCTGTTGTTGTTTTTATTGCTTTGAGTAAATGATTGTACAGTAGATATTAAAGTTAAGTAAGTGTGTTTATGAGTTAAACTGTGCATTGTTTTTGTATAGCTCAGTCTGTAGTGAGGATATTTTGTATAATACGTTTTGATACTGTTAAAAGTGTAGAAATTGTATTTAACAATATGAATAAATGTAACAATAACAATCATAATATGAGTTGTTAATGATCATTCATCTGTTGAAGGTCTCGGAATATACATGTTTTACTAGCCCCAAGTCTATTAATTTGATTTATAATATATTCTTAACAAATATGATACTTAAATATATTTTATATAAAAATCAAGAATGTACTATCTTTAAAGAGGGTTGAGTACATTGTATTAAAACAATTTTGAATATACAAAATGACAAGTCACGTGACAACCACGGCCAATATATAGCATGGTGGAGCAGCATCTATCAGAAATACATATTGACATTATTTGGTATTACATAGGTATGTACTGTGATGCTATCAAAAATTGATATCTTCTGTAAAAGATATGTAGCAGCCCTTTCCAATACAAAATATTCAGATATCCGGATCATACAGATGTGTTTAGATCAGAGATTTAAAATTTCTAAGACGTAGCTATCCCTTGTATATAATGGCATTGGAGAAAAAAAGGAAAATGGATCAACTTGCAGCACGAAGACCATCCAGAAAGAGACTTGCAACGAGTCATATCACAAGTGTCATCTTGTGACAAGTGAGAATCCACAAACACAAAAGTTAATGGCAAACGATTTCCATGTGTTCCAGGCAACAGTATGCAATATATTCAAGAAGGACCTCCGTCTAGAAAAGCAACAAAAGTTGCTTCAAAGACATACCCAAGCAACTGTTGCATACCTTAAACAGGAGGTTATTGAAACTAGTATTCATGAGATTCCAAATAACAACGTACTGGTCAATTTGCTAGATTTAGCACCAATGGATTTTTGTGCAGTCGAACTGTTGAAATGGGACTGGGAAACCATTCTCGTACACTAGATAAATCATGGAAAGCACGAAGGGAACAGTGGTACACTTTTGACATAACAGCCTTAAAACAGTTGTTTGTATTGGAAATTACGTGCAGGGATATTTTTATCTTTTCTTCAAGATGAACGGCCATCGAATAGAGCATGACTGAATGTGGCAATAGGAACTTTAACCATATAATGGTGCTCCATAATCTCATCTTATGTGTATGTTTGTGAAAATTTGTTAACGTATGGTTTGATAAACTAAAACTTGGTGTTTTAACAGATTTTTACTCAGTCTAGAATACTGAGAAACAATGAAATTTGGATGTTGTTAAATGCCCTTTTTTACAACTTCGTGCAGTTCAAAATTAGTGTATTAATCATATATCAAACTACACTTAGTAATTTTTTTATTGAACTTACAACTTCGTTGTATCTCCAGAACCATTGATCCAAGTCGAACAAGCTTTCGATATGCTTCTCTCCAGTGGTCAATCCTGATGGGTTATAATGCTAAAAATCGTTTCTCGATATCTGCGGTGGGCAAAGCACATTTCATTGTGTAGCTTTGCTCTTAACAACAAACAAACAAATAAAACGTTCGACATAATTTTGTGGCTGAAAAGTATAACTTTCACAGATTTAGACTTTTAAAACATGTTGATGTAATTCAAACGTAATTTACTTAAATTGTAGAGGGGGGGGGCATATTCACTTTGATGAACTTGAGAACTCTATACATACATCTTAGGATTAAAGCACGATCGAAAAGAAATCTAATATGTTAATATTTATGTACGTTAAATATTTTCTTTAGTAGATCTATATGAATTTTCAGTTGGAAAAAGTATAAATGCATATCAGTTACACTGCTGTCGACAAGGCCTTTGGCTCAATTTCAGTGCAAGTTGGGCTAATTGGATTATAACATAAAAAGGCTATTTATATCAGTCGTTTACAACCTTCAAGTCTGTAGCTCCTAAAATATTTGTTTAATTCGATCAAAATTTCGATAAAATATAGAAGAAAGATTCTCTTTATTAATGAACTTTCAAATATTAAATAGCTGAACTTACCGAACTGTTTGTCTAAACAAAGATAAAATAAAAGGGATGTAACAAGCATCTTTTGACTTTTATTAACATTACAACCTTTAAATGGCTATATCTATTGATATAATTAATTAAGATATCAATAAAGTATGTATTAAAGAAAAACTGCAGAATATTTTAAACTGTTGGTTTAACTAAATTAAAAGGAATTTCGGGAATATATTTGAGTTTAAATACAATAAAGGAAAAAAGTGATATACATATAGGAGTCACTAACAATTGGTACTAGCAACTAGATTGTACAATACATTAGTAACTTGTATACGAACCCTTTGCCTTACACAAAACATTAAGCCCTTTTTTGATGCTATCATACATTTTATCAATCTATTGTGGTATATTGTTCAAGTCCCATGTGTTACTCCTCCCAATTCAAATGAATTGTTTAGTCGCTTTTTGACATTCTGAATTTTTGTATAAACTTATACAGTCTCAAAAATTTCATGTCGGTATTGTGTGCAGCCCAAACCATGGTTGTAAGTGTTCGATCAGCCTCTTTATCATCAAGATATCGTTTAACCGTTGTCTTTTTCTAAAACGAAATATCGACAGATAAGTCATCTTTCTTGGGGAATGGGATGATAAGTTATAATCTCCACGTATGTGTCAGCAGTCAGTGTGCCATCAATTTTGTTTAGACAACCAACAATGTTGGCTGAGATGTAGGCCCAATTTTGTAGTGATTGCCCACCACTCTTGACTGCAGGTGTCGTACATTGATATGATCCTGTCTTCTCAGCCGTTGAACAAACTCTTATCGATTTTTATCGAATAATTTGAACGTAGAGTCATCTATAAAGAGCACAAGTCTCCTGCTCTCATTCCCCTTATTGTGCTTCGTTTTCAGTTTCATCTGTTTTTCTTAGTTTATTGAATGAATGAACTTTTAATAATAAACTATATATATCATTTATACATCTTCCATCTGTTACAAAACAGTTGAAAACTGCTACATATTCTGTTTTCATAACCAGAAAATAATACCTGAAGACGAAAGCCTTTCGAAACGTCGACCATTCTACTCGAGCTACATTTGTAGATTAGCCCTCCAAGGCAGTTGTTTCCTATTTATCTTTGTTCATCAGGGTGCAATTATTCATGAGTTTGCATTGAACCTCGCATTTGGTTAAGGTTAAATATAGCAAGGCCATTCCATAGTTGTACTCGTGTAGCCACGCTTTTGCATCATCGCTCTCCAAGTTTTAGGTTATGGTCTCATTCGATTTTAAATTTCAATATAATTTGTTTAATAAATAAAAAAAAAACCTAAGTTGTTTTAGCAATCCTTCAAATTTTAAGTGGCTCGAAGTCTTAAACCGCAGGCTCAACTTGAACTAAGGTAACGACAGAATGTATTGTTGCGTCAGCGAGGTCACGTGACTGGTGTCACGCCACCTATTTTCTAGAACTATCCTGTTCCTTCGGGAGTGCTCTAGCATTTGCTAGATTGGGGGTGGTCTGGTATATATAAGATGGTCACGGCGTGACGTGACAGTGTGT
>NW_013665622.1:456328-490339 GCF_000517525.1 Limulus polyphemus
GTTGAAAATAAGTGTATCGGTAAAGTTATATTCGGAAAGAATAAACCAGTTTATTTAAGAAAGGACTTGTGTCGCTAAAGTTTCGTCGGAACGAATCTACGGAAAATCAATTAACGACTGGAGGCGTAACAGTATGTAAAAGTAAAAGTACTTTAAAAATCTTTCAATTTTTATACGCATTGTTTAGGCCAAAGCAACTATTTTATTAGAAAGAGAGAAAAAACTTTCAAAGCTGTCCAAGCTTTAAACGGCTGTATCCAAATTAAACCAAAATTGATTATTAATGTTATTATGCAACGAGCGTTAGAGTGAGACAGTTTGAAGGAACTTGTAAAAAATCATTTAATTGGTAAATGGCATACAAATATGTGTATATTGCTGCTACACTCTTAAAGTGAATGACGACAGCGTGCACTTATTGTTACTGCCCTCGTCTTTCCTAATTTAGCAGTGATAGACGAGAGGGAGGGCAACTAGTCAACATCACTCATCGCCAACTCTTAGGCTACTCTTTTACTAACGAACATTAGAATGGACCGTCACATTATAACGCCTCCACGACTGAAAAAGCGAGCATGTTCAGTGAAGGGATTCGAGTCGAGCATATAACCACTAGACTAGGAAATGAGATTGGATTACTTTCGTGATGGTAAAGAAAAATGTAGTTGGATGTTTCTTACACCTTGAAGTTAACGAATTGTTTCTACTTCCTGAGGATGAAATTGTTAAAAACTTATATTTTTTAATCTTCAAAGATCTTCGTTAGTCATGAATTAACGTTAACTAAACTAAATTAGGAACATAAAGGTCATTCTCTCTTCTAATTTAGACGAAAACACTCTTGTTCTAAGTACCGCAACTTGCTAATTTCTGTAATTCTGTTTGGTCGGATTTCTAAAATTAGATGAAGTTATCTTTGTAGTTTCTAGAATGTTAAGTATCTTCAGAGGTCTTTGATGGGATTTTTTTTCAAACTCCCTTTTACTAGAAAAGTGAGAGAGAGAGAAACTACAAGTAATATAGTTCAGGAAACACATTATCTGGAATGTGCTATAGTAAGGATAAGTAGTTATAAGATTATTGTGTTTATGCCTGGGACTACAAATAATGTAGTTCAGAAAACAAATTATGTGGAATATGCTATTACATTATATAATGTTTAGGGACGACAAGGGACCTATTGGTCCATCAAGGCTGTACCCTCCTCTAAACTAAATTAAAAGTATTAAATAAAAATAAAAAATTTTCAAAGCTAGCCCATATCATTCATATAGCTATCAAGCTTTCTTTTAAGCTCAGTTAAGTTTACTGCCTCTACAACATCGAAAGGCAACCCGTTCTAAAAGTCAACCACTCTGTTAGAAAAATAAAACTGTCTTAGCTGAAGATGACTCATACCCTGCCAAAATTGTCATTTGTGTTCCCTAGTCCTACCATTCTCACTGTTAAATATGAAAAAAAAGATGATGCATCAGCATTATCAATTTCCCCTAACAATCTTAAACGCCTCAATCAGATCGCCCCTAACTCTTCTTTTTTTCAAGAGAAAACAATTTTAGAGATCTTAACCCTTCCATCTCGGGCAACATTCTAGTAACCCTCCTCTGAACCCTTTCCAACAATTCAATGTCCTTCTTAAGGTAAGGAGCCCAAAACTAAACACAATACTCCAAACGTAGCCTAACCAGTGACCTATACAATGAAATTATAACCTCTTTAGACTTGTATTCAGTATTTCTGTAGATACAACCTAAAATTTTATTTTACCTACCACTAGCAACAGCACATTACTTGGATGGCTTAAAAGACTGATCAACAATTATACCAAGATACCTTTCTTTCATAACACTGTAAAGGTTATTCCCATCCAAATTATATTTACAATTCTATATAATAATCCACAAGCATTAGCTTGCACTTATTATACTTAAAACCTATCTGCCATTTATTCGTCCAACTCATTAAATGATCTAAATCCTTTTGTAGAGCAACAACGTTATTCTCACAGTCAGCAACACCCAAGACCTCAATATCACCAGAAAATGTAAGTAAATTTATTGACCATTCTTTCATCTATGCCATCGACAAAAATCAAAAAGAGCAAAGGTTCTAAGACTGAGCCTTGAGGTACCCCACTTGTGACACTAATTCAAAGTGACTGAACTTCATTTATAACAACCCTCTTCTTCCTTCCATTCAACCACTTTCTATCCAATAAGCTATCTTATCTCCTGCATTTATACAGATCGTTGTTTTTACATGTGACACCTTGTCAAATTCTTTCTGAAAATTTAGATACACCAAATCTACACCCTTGCCTTCATCTACATAAGCTGTAACCTTTTCAAAGAATATCAAAAGATTTGTAAGACAAGATTTTCCTTTAGTGAAACCATATTAACTATTCAATAAATCTCTGATTTTATTAAATGACTTTGCAAAACATCTTTTATCAGACCTTCCATCTTTTCCCACAACTTATGTAATACTAATGCATTTATAATTACTGTGACAATTTTTATCACTCCTTTTGAAAAGAGGAGTAACATTAGCTAACTTCCAATCCTTTGGCACCTGCCCACTATTCAAAGACTTAAAAGATAGAAGCAAGAATAAAGAATTACAAGATTGTTGTGTTTCGGTAATGTAGCTCAGGAAACAAATTATGCTGGGTATGTTGTAACAAGAATAAAGAATTACAAGATTGTCGTGTTTCGGTAATGTAGCTCAGGAAACAAATTATGCTGGGTATGTTGTAACAAGAATAAAGAATTACAAGATTGTTGTGTTTCGGTAATGTAGCTCAGGAAACAAATTATGCTGGGTATGTTGTAACAAGAATAAAGAATTACAAGATTGTCGTGTTTCGGTAATGTAGCTCAGGAAACAAATTATGCTGGGTATGTTGTAACAAGAATAAAGGGTTGGAGGATTATAGTCTTTGTGTCAGAAACTAAGAATAATGTAGTTCAGAAGACAAATTACGATGATTACGTTACAACAAGAATATTAGAATTACAATATTGTTGGCGAAATAAGTGTGTTTGTATTCAAATTTTCATGCAATGCTACACAAGAGACTGTTTACATATACCCCTACCCTATTGAACTGATACACGAAGGAAAAGGTAGCTAGTGAATAGCACACGTCGCCAACTTTTGGACTACGTCTGACCAAACAGTAGGATTTATGTCAACAATCTTACAGCGCACCCATGGCTACACAAGTTGGAACGCGTTTTTGTGGAATCGGGTCGCGAACCATGATTTTTTGGATTCACAGCCAGAGCACGCTAACTCTAGGCTACGTCCGGTTCTATAGTATCTTAAGTAAAACATTATTGTAGATAACTTTTCAAGATGAAACAATTTGTTTCTTAACGTAACTGTTCACAGAATCCTTCTACCCCTTTTTATTCATTTCCTGTCCAGAAATTAGTTGAGCATGTTTTACCTCAGGTACATCATGAAGACAGCGAATCCACTTTTTTGTAACGCTTTAAACAACGTTTACTACCATACCATTTCGAATATGTGGGCGTTGTTTCATACTTGATTCGATATTAACTTTGAGCGCTACATTATTACAGAGCTTGTGGTTTATCTTAAGTGACTGGTTAATTAAGAAATTGCTCACGCTATGACGCTAACGGGCAATCGTAAACTGGTTTTTTGGCAATAAAAATATAATAATAATAAGATAAAGCTTGTTACTAAAGCATCACTTTCTTTTCATTTTGTGTATTAGTTTACACAAATAAATATTTCCAACTAAGATCTACAGAACTTCCGTTGTTGGATAAAAAAAAAAGTCTTTATGACTGAAAACAATATACTTATATAATGTATAAGTAAAAAATCTACAAATAATTATATATCAGTATTTCTAATCGGCATTTTTACGGGTTAGAATCTCACCACCGAGCATGCTCGCCCTTTCAGTGCTAGGAGCGTTATGATGTTGTGGTCAATCCCACTATTTGGTGGTAAAGAGTAGTCCAAGAGTTGACACTGGGTGATGTTGTCTAGCTACCTTCCCTCTTGTCCAGAGCTTCCCAAAGTGGTCGAACTCGACCCTCTGGGGTCGATGAGACTCTGCAGGCGATGAATAAAGACCTAGGGATCGAAAGAGGATAAAAAATGGCCCCTATGATAAGGTTGACCTATGCAACTAACTGCCCTACGCCTAATAGCAACAGTAAGCGAATGACTTTCGTTCCTTTTCCAGAATCTTCTACAGTGTATAACTTTACACAGTAATGAAAAACACATGTTTTATTTCATGCTTCTTAAAAAAATATTAACTTGGGAGTCGATGACAACTTTATAAGTTCGTCAAGGGGATTGGTAACTTAAAAACATTTGGAAACCCTACTCTAGTCTATCAGCCCCCAGTGGCACAGCGGTATGTCTGCGGACTTATAATGCTAGAATCCGGGTTTCGATACCCGTGGTGGGCAGAGCACAGATAGCCCATTGTGTAGCTTTGTGCTTGATTACAAACAGTACAATACTAGTCTTCACTTCTGAAATAAGGACGGCTATTGCAAATATCCCTTGAGTAGCTTTGCACAAAATTCAACAAACAAACTTATGAATCTTAAGAACTCCATAATAATATCAGAATTACAACCTGAATACCATATTTTATTGTCAATAATTTGTTTTAAAATTTTAATAAGTAATTTTATAATATACCTTCTCCAGTTTTAATATGATTTATAACAACTTTTAGTTTAATTATTCAATAGTTATTTTCTTTATTAGTACACCCGATTTTATTTAAAATGCCTTTATCTGAATTTCTTATTGCTATATGCTTGTTTTTTACTTATTTTTCATGTTTGGAATTATATCTTTTTTTATAGATTTTCTTAGCTTATTTAAGTTTTCGAAACGATTTTTTTATATTTTAGAAGAATTTTATGTATATTTATCTATTTGAGTAAATGAATATGTTTGTTCTTGAATTTCGCGCAAAGCTACACGAGGGCTATCTGCGCTAACCGTCTCTAATTTTGCAGTGTAAGACCAGAGGGAAGGCAGCTAGTCATCACCACCCACCGCCAACTCTTTTTTTTTTTACCAACGAATAGTGGGATTGAACGTCACATTATAACGTCCCCACGGCTGAAAGAGCGAGCGTGTTTGGTGTGACAGGGATTCGAACCCGCGACCCTCAGATTGCGAGTCGTGTACCTTAACCACTTGGCCAAATGAATAGGAATCGAGTTTTTCAGTTGCCCTCTTTTATATTTATTGCAAAATTTACCAATTTTTAAATTTCTATTACTGCCTCGGATGATAAAATTGAGAAACAGACACTTTTAAGATTAACAAATTTAGTTGTTATATTGCCAACTTTACATTCTTCAAGAAAATATAGATGGGATTTTTATGATACTTAAGATATATTTTTTCATATTTTTTGAATTACCAATTACTTTTTCATTATTTAGAAAACTGGAAAAATTATATTGTTTCGAAATATTGTATCATTATTATGAAAGGGCCGCATAGTGCTACACTAATATTTTTAAATTACCAATATTTTATTATTATTCAGAGAAACGGGAAAATTATATTGTTTCTAAGTATTGACCATTTTTCTGAGAGGGTCTCATAGTGCCTCGACTCACAATCTGAGGGTCGCGGGTTCGAATCCCTGTCACACCAAACATGCTCGCCCTTTCAGCCGTGGGGGCGTTATAATGTGACGGTCAATCCCACTATTCGTTGGTAAAAGAGTAGCCCAAAGTTGGCGGTGGGTGGTGATGACTAGCTGCCTTCCATCTAGTCTTACACTGCTAAATTAGGGACGGCTAGCGCAGATAGCCCTCGTGTAGCTTTGCGCGAAAAACAAAAACAAACAAACTCATAGTGCCTCACTAATATTGAAGCAAACTTATTAAACTTATTGCCTTTCCCTCTCTGTTTTTTCCCTCCTTAGTTAATTATTGATTTTAATTTTTGTTTAGTGTGAATAGGTCTTTAATCACTCAAAACACATACATATATTTCTCACTCTAAGGAAACTCACATAGAATGAAAACAATTAATGCAACCCTGATCTAACGTTGTTAATAACATTATTATTTATAAAGATTACGTCATAAACCTACAATTCCCGATAGGTTATATATATATATCATCGATTTTTGAACATATTTTTATGCCTCAGGTTAGTTGTGAGTCCACGACTTTGTTGGTTATCGTACCCCTCACAATATGCGAGTCACATAAAAAAATGGGGGAAAATGTAGTATTTACATTGCATTTAATTCCGCTAATTACTGTTCTGGATCCCTATGGATTTTACACAGAAAATGAGTGATATAACCCAGTTTTTTTTTACCAGTTCTTTACAACGAGTGCTGTAGCAGGCAAAAAAAAACAACACAAAATTACTTAATATGGTGTATTACGTGAACCATACAGCTAGTGAACGGTATAAAGCAAAAATAAAAAGCGTTAATTTGAAGATTAGATGTACGTTTGGCGTTTTTGCACACTGTCACGTTTTCGTATGGTCAGTGTTAATAAATGAATTTGTAAAAACTCCCCCTTTTTAAAATCACTATATTCAGTGAGTATATGTGCTGATTAGCATAGTGTTGATTTTTGTATTATACATAATATTGTGTATACATATGTATCTGAGAGAGAAAAAACGGGTTTTATTGGAACGCCAATGCTAAAAGTTACGTCCAACAATCTTTTATAAAAAACAACAACAACACAATATGATCATAAAGAGGACCTAAATGTGACGTCGTGGTGATTAATAAGTGTTAAAAAAGTAACTGTTGCACTTCAACTGATCTGAATATTTGTTCCTTTATCTAAAGTTAGAAGAGAATAATCTGAAGTCAGCGTTCTAGAATGTTCGTGATGTACTGGATAACATCTATTATAAGTTTCGGGTTTTAGAGTTCCACGACTCTGTTGGGCTGGTGCGTGTGTGATTCAAATAGTACAGTTAAAATCAAAGACTCTTCAAAGTCACGTGTTTTAATCTGAATCCCCGTAGATTACATAGACAGAAAATATTCGGGTTAACTATTTCAAAGGAAACATTTATAATGTAAGAACTTTGTAAATCATTGCTTTCAGATGACTGTTATACAGGGTGTCCGGAAATTACATTAATAATTACTTCCTTGTGTTAATAAATTTGTTAAAATAATTTCCGGGCACCCTGTGTTTGCTAGTGTACTTTGTTTTTACTTTCTCCCAAAAATTCACCATAATGCAAGGTTTTCTTTAATAACTGGTTTTCTAATCAGAAGGCTATTATGTTTTGTCCACTTATAGAAACCACAATAATTTGAACATTTAGATATTATACGTAATAAATATTTGTATTCTGAAAACGTAGTGTTTTGATTGCTATCACGAAAAGTGGAGTTGTAATCATGACTCCTAGAAAGTCCTCATTTTGTTTTTATGCCACTTATACAAATTTGGGAACTGCACTTCTATGTTTTTGCAACTGCTTCTCTGATATTTGTTTAACACGAACCTTATAATCAGAATATTAACACCACTGCTTATAACATTCAGGTAAGATAATATAATATTTACTAATCAGGAAAATATACGGCCTCTAATTTCTTCCATGACAACAAGCAGAAGACACCTACAAAATGAGTGTTCTTTAGCCGAGATGGGCAAAGCACAGTTATTCCATTGTAGTTTGAATTTCGCGCAAAGCTACATGAGGGCTCTTTGCGTTAGCATTCCCTAATTTAGCAGTGAAAGACTAGAGGGAAAGCAGCTAGCCATCCCCACCCAACGCCAAATCTTTTACCAACGAATAGTGCGACTGACCGTCACATTATAACGCCCTCACGGCTAAAAGGGGCGAGCATGTTTGGTGGGACGGGGATTCGAACCCGCGACCCTCAGATGGAGAGTCAAGCGCCCTAACTATCTAACCATGTCGGGCCTTGTATTGTGTAGCTTTGAACTTAATAACAAATAAATAAATTAAAAACAAATTGTCAAACAGGTTGATAGCTAACAGAACCTGGACGTGCATATTTAACTGAATGTACAAAGAATTAGGAGTATCAAACTACTCCAAAGAGGAATTTAATTACTTGCGAACTATAAACAAATCTTATCGTTGAATCCTTACCGTGCAAATGCAAATATTTTAAAATACCGTTAGCAACGAGTGGGAATTCCTTTAAGGATAATTCACAAGTTCACTGTATAATCAAAATATTCAGCCATTTTCTTTATTTTTATACACATTACGAAATCCACGTGCAAAAATTATAATTTTACAGTTTTGATTCAATAAAGAATTTTGTTTACTGCAATCGATGTCAGCCAAAAGTGTGTGTAAAGAATAATCACTATATAGAAAAGTTGAAATTATAATATGGGTTTCAATGACACACAAAAAAAAACACCAACAAAGATAATGAAGAAAATAATAAATATGAGCAATGAAACCAAAAACGTTTTTGGCCAGTAATATTAAACATATTATATCGTTGAAAAAACATAAATAAATAAACCAAACCTGCTTGTCTTAATGCAGATATTTCTTCTTATTGCCCCCCCCCCCCCAAAGAGCCCAACGGCTTGTTCGTTTTGTACCGCAATGCTTATAATGGGTTTTATGCACTCTGTCCATCTCGAAGATTTTTCTTTGTTTGAAGTTAAGCACAAAGCTACACAATGGGCTATTTGTGCTCTGCCCACCACGGGTATCGAAACTCGTTTTTCTAGCGATACTTCGAGGAATCGAACCCCAAATTTTAGTATTGTATGTCCGCAAAATTACAATTGACCCATTTATTAGGGAAGGAAAGTGTTTCTCAAATATAACTGTCAATTTTTAGTTCTTGGTAAAATTATGTTAGCAAATGGCGTACGAGACAAGTGATCATCAGACAAATGTAGTTTGACATTTAATATTAAATAGGCATTGTATTGCTTTGTATAATAAACGGGTCGTGTATCATTTATAGATAAAAAGTATCGAATCAATACACAAGTGGACGTTTATTTCATCAGCACAGATTTACATCAAAATAACAAAAGTTTGTATGTCCGAAAGACTGCTAACTTTTTCAACTAATGATACGTTACTTAGAACACAATTTTAGTGTTATTTCAGCAAGGCTGAGTACATGATAAAACACAAGAAGACTGACCTCATAACCATTGAAAACAACAAAGTTAAAACCTACATTAAATGTATAAGTACTTTATTTCTTAGTGTTACGTAACGTTATCATCAGGTTTTATATTTTTCATGATTAATACTACTAGTACTCATGATTGATCATTATTTCTCTGGCACGTAATTCATCTATTGGCCATAAAAATACGTGACTCTGCTCCAGGATTTTTTATGACACAAGGCTTAGCGAACAACCTGACAGCATATTTAATATGGAACAGGAAATAGTTAAGCAACGAACGTAAATTTTTATCATGCACCTTAACATGTTTAATTTCGAAATAAAAACTTTTGCACACGTGCACGAAAGCATCGTTAATTGTTCTGTAATTGTTACTTTTTTAAATTTTATACCAGTCTTAACGCATTCCCTAAATTATGTTTGTAAATTTTCTTCTCTGTGATGTTTAAAGCAGGATCATCATTTAAATAATCAATTTCTGTCTTTTTGAAAAACTAATCTTGAACATAGTGTTATATGTAGGTTTCATAATCAGCCAGAAAGAGAATAATTAGCTGCTTTAAAAGCAATCCGTAAATACAGATAGATGGCTAGTAGTTATAAAGAATTATCTTAAGCTGTATATCCTATGTAAAGCTGCTTTAAAATAAATGCGATGTCTAGTAAATGCAGTGAATTACTTAAAGCATTATATCCATCTCAAGTTGTTTTACAAAGCAATCTGTAAAAGAAAGGCAATGGCTAGTAGGTGTAGCGAGATATCTAAAGCTGTATAAGTCATCTTAAGACTTTTCGTCAAGCCCATACAAATATTTGATAAGTTGGTCAATATTTGGTATGAAATTTATTAACAATGTAAAAAAAAAGGTGAATAAAAAATATTAAACGGTAAAGAAACGTAAATTGACACATTATTTGGTGCTTATTCTTTTAAGCAGTTGAAGCTTTTGCATATATTTTAACTTATAAAAAATGCTGACAAACTATTAGCTTTTCAATTTGACACAAAATTCATAGCTTCTGCAATACAAGAAATGAACACAATAATGGAAATCAGATTTATCTCTTCCTGAAAGATTATCACTCACAATGTATTAGGCTTGTGGCGTATTTTATTATAGTATTTTTGAACTAATAAAATAACATTCGTCATTGACCAAGTAAAAGAAAACCCACACGACAATTTGAATGATGAATATTATGTAATTCAAAATTGGATCGCAGAAAAACATACGCTGAACTAATTACTTTATTTAATTTGTTTTCAGGTAAAGAAATACACAAATACATACCCGCTGAATTAAATATTTTAGGCATCCTACTTCTAAGTAAAACCTCACAAATATATAATAATATCCGTCTTTAGTTGGAAGATTGTAAAAAAGGACACTAACAAAAAGCTAGCTGATATTATGAATAACTTTTGTGTTTTATTTGTTCTGTTTCAAGATTTCAGTGCAACTCCCACATAAAACTATTTTATTTCACACGATCTTTCGATGAAATTACTACGAAGTCTTATGATTTTGTGCAATACAGCACGCGATGTTAATGTTGAATAATCTGACGAATTCTAAATTTGTATTTCGCCCTGAAACTTATTAACACATCATCCTTTTCTCCCCTGACAGACTACCATTTATATATTCACAAAAATAAACTCGAGGTTGTTGTGTCTGTTAAATGTGGAAGACGAGATCGAAAAATTTCCCTGTTAAATATTGAAATTATAAGTTTGTTCAATGAAATAAACTGGTAAAAAGCGGTAATTTAGTATAAGGAACAATCTATATGATACCACAGGGCACTACTGAGTTACTAGCTGTTGTTTAACAAATGATGGTAAACTTCTATTTTATACATATATATGTTTTTGACAAATATAATACGATCTGGACACATGTCTTATTTCAAACTATGCTTTTCCGTCCGATTAAGAAAAAAATTGTACATTTTTTAAACTAATAAAATATATTGTGCGGTGTTTTCTCACTAGCACGAAGGGCACACAGTAGGAATAGTCAGAAGAAATACAACTTATAAACACGTCTTGTTTCATTGTATACCTCCACTTTTCTCTCCCATAAATAAAAGCGACGAGTTTCCTTAAAAGCGATTATAATTCCTGCTGGTCATTGTACAGAAGACTCAGAGCTGCTGTCCGCAAGTGCTGTTTAGTTATACGAATATGATTGTTTTTTTTTTGACGTCAAATTCCAAGGAAACGCACAAAGACTGTATGGTATTTTTGAAGCTAAACGTTTTAAGAAAACTTTTTACATTTTTTATTTTGCAATTTTTTCAGCTTTAAGATCCGAAGCGCTCTCTGTTGTTTATAACGCCGAACAAAACTACTTTTGTCCAATAAAAAACGTGTTTCATTCCTGCGAAAGCCTGGGCCTGATCGAGCCATTACGATGTATTCCCTTCCAACACGAAGCCTTGGACATCGGCACGAATCTAAGGACCACAGATATTCCCTTGGTAGAACTGCTATTGTGTTTTTGTAGGACTGGATAATTCTGACATCGTACCGGTTTTGTCCTTTCACGATTTGCGAATCAAAGACCACCACCCTCAGTACTGAAGGTTAAGGCAAAAAAAACAACAAAAAAAACGTTTTTTAATGCTATTTTATGACATAAAGACACAAAAATGACAGCAATACGCATTTCTTTTTAATAGGCAGAAAAAAAAATCCTAAGTCACAGAAATAACACATAATTTGTTAGAGAGGGCGAAACAAAAATGAAAAATTGCCTAATATTCTGGATGGATAGCAACACAAAAATTAGTCTTTGTAGCAAAGGAAATTAGAACATTATTCAGTCATTGTCGTATATCATTCACTTTATGTTATGTGAAATAAAACAAAAACATTATTCATTCTTTGTAAAAGAAAGCGACGGAACCATAAACATGTTTTACTGAGTTCGAAATACAACATATTTGCTATGATAAAACATAGATAAATACAAAAATATCATTTTTCCGCTTGTTTTCAGTCGTACAAAACAAATCAGAAACATTGTCAATTATTTTTCAAAGTGGTGAAAGGAAATAAAAAATAATCCTAACTCTTGTTGTAAAAGCCTAACAAAACAGAGATACGGTTTATTGTTCGTTTGTTTTAGGGCAAAGCCACATTGGGCTATCTGCTGTGTCCACCGCGAGGAATCTGTTTGTTTGTAATTAAGCACAAAGCTACACAATGAGCTATCTGTGCTCTGCCCACCACGGGTATCGAAACCCAGATTCTAGCGTGTAAGTCCACAGACATACCGCTGTACCACTGGAGGGGCGCGAGGAATCTAACATCGAATTTTAGCATCTTAATTTCATAGACTTACCGCTATCTCACCGTGGAACGACACAGTTTAGACTATTTATTATAGAGGACAAACAAAACAGAAAAGTTATTTATTCTTTGGGATAGAAGTGTAAACGAAGGGAAATATTATTTGTAGTCGCGGCATAGCGGCTCATAGTTTTTCAAGTACAAACTTTTAGCTTATAGCTCTGTCATCTCTTGCCGATTTGAAATCTAATTACAGTTTGGGACTCAAGAGGTCAAACCCTTTCGATTGATGTATTCCACCACGTCCAAGATCTCATAGATTAATTTACTCTAATCATGCCTAAAAGGATTTCAAGTGCCGTGGCTATTGAGGATTCCCCCTTGTTTATAATTAATACAAACTAAAACAAAATTTATTAATTATTTGTGATATAAGTCATAACAAAATATTACAATGTTTCATTGAGTACGAAATAATACAGCATCTTTACCTACTACTTGTGATAACTAAGTAACAAAATATAAAAACACCATCCGCTATTTACCCCGAAGGTCGAATCAAAACAAACACATTTCTCAATCTTTGTAATAAAGGTTGAAACAAGACATTTAGGAAAGTTGTCCCGCATCTATTGTTGAAAGTGAATTAAAATAAAATGCACGTGTGTGTTTCTATATACAATAGTATACTCAGTTGGCAAGAGCAGTTCATCACACGAATGAGGGGATAACGTGTAAATTTTTTCTCGGATGTCACCCTACTTTCACGAGTAGACTAAAACTTAAATATTAACCAATTGTAACAATGTTTCAATCAGAGTGACAAAACGTATCCGATTATAAGCAACTGTAATCCATGGACATTAGATAGAATAGAAATTTAATCGCTTTTAATATTTAAAGTGAGTATCATCATACATACAAACACAGTAACGCCGTTAGAAACATAGATTATAATTATCATGTTCAGTACATACAAATAATTATCGAAAATATGTACAAAAAAGTAAAATCGCAAAGTTTTATGTAGGTAGCTATATCAGCGGTAAGTTTACGGACTTACAACACTAAAACCCGGGGTTCGATTCCTCGCTATGGACACAGCAGATAGCCCAATGTGGCTTTGCTCTAAAGATAACCAACTAAATAAATATATTTACATTATTTTCCTGATATAAACTTAAAGGTTTTTATAAAATCTTAATACTTTCAGATTTTTTTTTCGGTTCTTGACTTTTTCACTCAATATATTTGAGAAGCTCAAATCAGGCTAATATTAATAACAACAACAACAAAAAGATATAAGTAGACATTCATTTAATACTATTTTGACTGCAGTATAAAAAGCTGAAAGCTCATTTAAAAATATTTATAAGTCTATTCAAATGGAGGAACCTGGACTTATTTATTTATTCTTTTTTGTTTTTTCATTCTGGTAGTCAGTTTTTGAGATCAAATATTGGCCAGACAGAATTGGCTAAATAAATCACATTTTAAAATTTACTCATTAAAGTTTTATTTTATTTAATTTATTTTTTTCACTTTCATTGTAAACATTTCTTATGTAACTATTGTTTACACACATATGTAAACTTGGGTAACTTACCAAGATCACTCATGCAAAAATGTTTCCTTTGGTTTTTAACCTTCTTGCAAGAAGGGCAGGAACCTTTAAAGTAAAACGATTTAATTTTTACTATCTTGACTTTCATGTACCGTTATTTGATATCAAACACTTAAATTGGTGATATTTAAATGTCTTTAATTTAAAATATTTACTATGAAAAGTATATCAATATGAAAGTACTAATAAAATTATACTATTTTGCAAAAGAAGTCTTAAATAACCAAACTTTTTTCCATACAATATTAATTTCTTTTTGCAGAATCAATATATTTCAAGTGAAAAATCAACAATGCTTACTAATGGAGTTTTCATGTTTATTTAAACTGTATCATTTACACACATGACTTTAATACACGACAGAATACTAACCTTTCCAATATTTTTTCCTGGATTTTATCGAACCTGACAAAAACTTTCGGCCTCTCGCCAAAGGACCTGCATAGTGGAATTTCTTGTTGTGAGGGTGTTTGTTTTGGTTTTTTAGGATTTTATTCATTGTCTGAAAGTTCTTGTTTGAAGAAAATCTTGACGTCGAGTGCGGCAAAGAACTGTTAAATTTTGGTAATCTCGATACAACAGAATATGGTTTTGAAGTTCTTCTTCGACTGGTAAATACGGAAGGATAGTTTTGTCCCTTTTGTTTTTTTAATTTTTCGTGGTCTCGGGAGGGTTGTTGGGGTTTTAATGTAGTATGCAGGTGATCTGAATTTCTTATGTTATTTCGGTTCTGTTGAAACTCCGCCATATTTCGAGAAGAATGAACCTTTCCCGATTCGGGCTTATTGGTAGAATGTGAAATTCCCACATTACTTTTTTGCAACGTCTCACGAGTATGTCCGATCGAACGGTTGTTAATATTGCTACTTGTTTTTGGCGCTGAAGTCACGTATTGTTTGTACGTTTCTTGCGGTGAACGAGGTTGAAGCGTTGTTTGTTCAAATGTAGGAAAGGTGGTTCGGTAAAAAGATGGAAAAGAACGATTAGACTGTCTAACGGGGGTGATTAAACCAGTTGTTACTGGTGCAATGGCGGTTGACGGTGAAGCACGTGTCGAGACTGAAGTCGCGTGAATGGAGACATCTACCGGGCTAATTCTTGGTTGTATTGTGGAAGTTTCTTCTTTAGATAACCAATACTGATAATGGATGCCGGGGTTTCTTTCTATGAGTAACACCTGAAGAAGGTTTGCAACAATATCAAAATAAAATGGTACGTACTTTGGGCAACTTTAATATATAAGGATGTATGCAACGATAAAACACTGCTGTTAATTACTAATACTACATTCTATTTCTAACAAACCGTAAATATTCTGATCTAATTTGAGTTATATCTTGAGAAAATTCTGTAGTGTTTCCAAAAAAAGCTTTATTCGGTAAAAAATTGGTCTTACTGTATATCTTAACTGCAATAGGATTGCTGTAATATACAAGTAAAGAAGAAAACTTTTCAAAAAAGGAAGTAAATGTAGGGATGGCTAAAACCAATCCTTCAAAAACAATGCAAACAATATAGTAGGGATGGCATTTGCATCATCTCTACATAATAGCACAGGCACACAGTGCAGTAGAATGTTAACAGACAAAAATAGAATAAATTAAACTCAGTTCTTGCCTGTGCTATTATGTAGGGATGATGCAAATACCATCCCCGCCATCTTGTGTTTGAAGGATTGATATTAGCCATTCCCTACACTATTTCGTTTTTTTTAAAAAAGTCTTTTCTTTGCTTGTTTTTTTTAATGCAGTGTTTCAACAGACATATAAAGGTTGTATTTATAACCAAGCTCTAAATATAATGAGGTTCCAACTGTAATATTTATTTTTTATCTATTATTAGCCGGTAATTTCTGCTTCACCCTATACTTAAGCTTTTTAAAGAAACACCAAATTTCTGTAAGAAAACTAATTTCAAGGGGTAATGATAACATCGTTTACACTAGAATTGCGATTTTTAAAAATTACTACTAGTTATTAACAATACTCAGAAAAGCGGATACTCCGTTTGAAACTATGTCACCTCAGTGAAATTGTTCGACACCATTGTTTTGTTTTTTGAGTTACTATGTAACAAAAAGGAAACAGAAGAAAGAAAAACAAGAAATTCAAACTTTTTGCTATGATATCTAGTTTACAGACATTCTTATAACTTGAGACTCAGTCATTACATAGATATTGTTATAAAAGGAAACACTGTATAGTATTGTAAAGTTCTGATGACCTATTGATGAGATATTTAAAATCCAATTTCGATGAACAATCCCAGCCATCCCTACATAGGCAGTGCTACCGCCTGCCTGATTAAAGCAAAACAATCATGGAAACTAAAGATCGGTCCATTACTTGTTCATTTGTCCACTACCATGTACATTACTCAAAATACTTATCCAGATTTAAATGATACGGTATCTCTTCAGTGTATATTCGGATAATTTTAATTTATTATTTAGAGAACTGGAAAGAGCACATTAGATGTAATAAAAGCTAAGGAATGAATCTCATCTCATCAGATCTTTTGTATGAGAACAGTTAGCATCCAAGGTTCAAACCCTGATGTGTCGCTGAAAAGCCACCGCACTTTCATCTGGGATGAGGGGGCATTATAACTGTGACAGTCAGTTTCACTATTTGGGTAACCGTGTAGATGACTGTCTACATACAATCTGGTCAAAGATTCTAGATGAAGAGAGTCATGTCTGAACGTTAACATTTAACCAATGTGTCGCATAATTTATTGTTCAGCTTGAAACTACAAAATAGTCGTTTCTAGAGTTACGTACTAGAAACACGTGATCTTTATAAAAGTAACACATCTTCACACACACACACACACACACACAAACAAAGTTATACGATCGTACTATAACAGATACTTGTTCACTAAAACACAAAACAGCAGAATATTAGTAGAACATCAGGTATTTGTAGAGAAAAAGAGAAGCGTCGGATGTTTAACTAAACACATCGTAACACTATCTAAGGCCCTTTGAGCTCACCAGAACATAGGGTAACACAAATTTATTAGAAGTATTAGGCGTTTATCAAAAGATAAAATAACGTCTCTTTAAGCTAAAAGCATCAGGCTTTCATCAGAAAATAAAGAAATATAGTATACTAGGAGTGTCAGGTGTCGATCTGTAGGTCCTGGCGCTGATATCGTTTCCTTTTCTGGAGTTCTGGAATAATGCAATTTTGTACCAGCTACTCTGTAATATCCTGGAAGGTCCAGCATCCAGTGGCCATTGATGAAGGAAGACTTATCGTCCATCAGAGCTGTGAACATCATTATTAACAAAATATACTTATTTGAAAAATATTTCAATAATAGTTGGATAAATTAGTTTGCTATAGGCCAAACAAAACTGTATGCCAAGAATCTACTGCCATAGAAGCTAGACGTATAACATACAAAAAATCTTATTATTTAAAGTGTTGGTAATTATGGAAACGGTAAATAAAATAGATATAAAATGTCAGTATAATTGGATTGTTCCCCTTATAAAGTATGAAAACGAGCTACACCAAACGAAAGTCACTAGTTAATAGTTTATACTGTGATTAGCTGTCATCCAACCAATCAGTCAACGTCACACCAGCATAATGCATATACAAGTACAGACAGTCATACTATACCCAACAGTAGCGTGGTCTCAGATATTAGTAACACCTTTCTGGAGTGTTAAACATTGAGTTACTGAGAACAATGAAATAAAAACAGTGTGGAGTGTTAAAGATTGAGTTACTGAGAACAATGAAATAAAAACAGTGTCTCAGATATTAGTAACACCTTTCTGGAGTGTTAAGGGTTAAGTTACTGAGAACAATGAAATAAAAACAGTGTTTCAGATATTAGTAACACCTTTTTGGAGTGTTAAGGGTTAAGTTACTGAGAAAAAATGCCACATGACAAACGTGTAGAAATCGAAGTTTTAGCTGGTGAAAGCTACTCCATGCAACAGAATGAGCCGACATTTCATGTTTCAGTATTAGCTGTATGAAAACTTTGAAGTGGGTATTTTAAACTAGAAATGTTAATTATAGAAGCGGTCGAGATGGAAATTCTAAGCTCTTTAGAAGTAATGTTCAGTAACTCAGGTTATGGAGAAGTAATGTTAAGTAACTAAGGTTATGGAGAAGTAATGTTCAGTAACTAAGGTTATGGAGAAGTAATGTTCAGTAACTAAGGTTATGGAGAAGTAATGTTAAGTAACTAAGGTTATGGAGAAGTAATGTTAAGTAACTAAGGTTATGGAGAAGTAATGTTAAGTAACTAAGGTTATGGAGAAGTAATGTTAAGTAACTAAGGTTATGGATTTTGTTTTATAAAGATCATGATGTTTTGAATGTTACTTCCAGAATACTAAGATAACACGTTAGCATGAAGTGGCCTCGATGAACTCGTAAATACTAAAACATCACAGTTTATGTGAGATAACCAAACTAAGAGTCTGAAATGAGCATCAACTTCAAATAACAGGAGAAGCAGCTCTGAAGGATAGTACTTTTTACAAGTAAATCAAAAATTCAAATTGTCTAGGAACAATCAACGATAGTTTTTTTTTCGATGCTAAAAGTGAGAACACTTTAATGTGCTGTACTAGTGATAAGTTGACCAGTTAGTTAGAATTACTTATTGTTTATGAATCATGTATGTGTATTAACTGTACTTTCTTTAATGTGCTGTACTAGTGATAAGTTGACCAATTAGTTAGAATTACTTATTGTTTATGAATCATGTATGTGTATTAACTGTACTTTCTTTAATGTGCTGTACTAGTGATAAATTGACCAATTAGTTAGAATTACTTATTGTTTATGAATCATGTATGTGTATTAACTGTGCTTTTAATGTGCTGTGCTAGTGATAAGTTGACCAATTAGTTAGAATTACTTATTGCTTATGAATCATGTATGTGTATTAACTGTACTTTCTTTAATGTGCTGTACTAGTGATAAGTTGACCAGTTAGTTAGAATTATTATTGTTTATGAATCATGTATGTGTATTAACTGTGCTTTTAATCTGCTGTACTAGTGATAAGTTGACCAATTAGTTAGAATTGCTTATTGTTTATGAATCATGTATGTGTATTAACTGTGCTTTTAATGTGCTGTACTAGTGATAAGTTGACCAATTAGTTAGAATTACTTATTGTTTATGAATCATGTATGTGTATTAACTGTACTTTCTTTAATGTGCTGTGCTAGTGATAAGTTGACCAATTAGTTAGAATTACTTATTGTTTATGAATCATGTATGTGTATTAACTGTACTTTTAATGTGCTGTACTAGTGATAAGTTGACCAATTAGTTAGAAGTACTTATTGTTTATGAATCATGTATGTGTATTAACTGTGAATTTCCATGATTATTTCCAATACTGTATATGCACACAAATATCCATATTATATTTGTGTTCTTCTGTTTGTTTATATGATTTTCCAAGTAGCTTTTTATAATATAGTTCAGAGAAGTGTATCACAGAAAGTGAACTCTAGCCAATCTTCGAAGCTTAGATATATTTTACTTAATAACTGTTGCATCTTTCTTTTCAAAAATATGAAAACAAATTTTCACGGCACAGAAATTGTGAAATCGGAATAAAAGTTTACGTTAAAACACCTTCACGTCTTCGACAATTAAAAAAGGTTTCCAAATGTTTATATTCAATCCCACGTTAGATGTTTCGAAAAGACACAATTCCACTCATATTATTAACTTAGTACGCATGGTTTTTGACGCATAAAATGTAAGCTGCAATATTGAAATTGATTCGCTATTTAGATTAGATATATATAACTGTCATAAATACAATTGGATGGGGGGGGGGGTACTTACGCTACTGCATTAGAGACAAATGAAACTTAAAAATAATAATAACTAAAATGAATATTGAATATTTAATTACAAAATATTATTTACGAAAATCAACTATTTGAGTTAGACTAATGGGTCTAAAGAAATATTAACCAAAGTTGGCATGTGTGGGGTGGACATAGTAGACACCGATGTTCACGTTTACCCCAAATGTTAGTTGTCCTTCTAAAGGAATCAAGTTGTTGTTGTTGTTGTTTGTTATTAAACACACAGAGACACAAAGGGCTATCTGTGCTCTGTCCACCACGGGTATCAAAACCCGGTTTCTAGAGGTACAAGTCTGCAGACATACCACTGTGCCATTGGGGAGGAGGGGGCTAAAGGAATCTAAGGATCCAACCTCTCCCAGGAGAATGTTATCTCTGTACTATTACCGTTTCATAGCTAGAATAGTTATTAATTTTATTATTTCACAATTATATTTAGTATATATTTTCAATTAGATATATTCAGGCAATTCTAGTAAATGTTCATTCTGGCAGTCTGCATGTAGTTAGGACATTCTTGTTAAACGGATGTCAGAAGGTCATACACATGCCCTTTGCTTAGGTAAAGGTTGCATACAGCAAGAACTTAAATCACAGTGTCTATCTGTGTCCACTCCCCCAGGAAGCGAACCCATCAAGTGCGTGTATAGATTAGTATTAGTTGAGGATTTTCTTCATTGTATGTGCTATTTGAAATAGTCTGTGACTTGAGATTGTGATATACCTCACATGGACCTATTTTCTGTTTGGGAAGTGTGGCATATTAAAATTTGTCGTTTGTATCCTGTGGATGTGAGTAGAAAACCTCCCCAGTCCAAACAGCCAGTTTGAACTCAAACTACTTAGAAGTCAGCCAGGCTGGTAAATAAGCATAAAAACAATTATTCTGAATAGAAATTTTGTTCCCTTTATTCACCTGAGTTTATTTCTTTCCTCTGCTGTAGAAGTTTGAAATTATTTTCTGCTTTAAATTTATAGAGTCTGCGTTGTTACTGTTGATCAAGTGTTTCATGTTGTTTTCTACATATACACCAACAGTACAAAGAAAGGTGGAAAAAAAGGGAGTAAAATGACACTCAACAGACCAAGTCACGTTTCTGTTCATTTACTATCCATAGTTTACGCTCTAAGCACCCATTGAAGCTGTACTTTCTTGCTTGCATCTGAGATTAATGGTTTATAAACCCATTACAGAATGTCATATGACGGCTTTTGTACAGTCTTTCATATAATACTATTGGAAACATTAGCGCCAACTTTTCCAAATTATATGGTGTATTTTTTTTGGCACAACTTCAGAGTGCTCAACAGTATTCACGTCAATAAATGTTGGGTGTATTCAAGCACCTACAGCCAGCGACCATGGTTGGAGCTAGCCAAATCCCGAACAATATTAAAGGAATCAATCAATTAGAATACAATCTGAAGTACTTTATAAACTTGTTCAATCATCTTTTCCTTCAATTTGTTACGATAGTGATTATTGTCAAATAAATATCTTCTTTCGATTGTCACTGCTTATAGGCTTTGATGACAGATGTCTTAGAACAACTAACCAAGGAAACGGTATTTGATAACGACCCACTACAAATTTAACTATACAAGTACCTACTTCCATACATCTTTGAAAGTAGGAGAGATTCTTGCCCTTATGCCCAGTGTCTTGCAGACTAATCAAGATATGACTATTCTTTGCATTTTTTAGAATTCAAGCAAATAACTCGTATATTATATAGTTAGTCTATTTTCCATGTGCAAATAAATGGAGCGTTCTGCAAACGTAAGTGTTGATCGTAATATAAAAGCTAACCAATATAGTTTTAGGGGATTTCAATACGTTTTTTAATTAAAACTCAAACTTGTCTCATAGATAACAAAAGTCAAAATTATTATATAAAGGAAGACATTTTTATGTTTTTACTGGTGCTTTAATATTTTGTGGAAATAGTAAACCAAATGGTAGGCACACAAACTTAAATCCCAGGAAAACGCTGCAAAATTAAAAAAATCGAATCAATATTTGGATTACACTATAAATCGGACTTTGGCGGTTTCAAAACAATGTTTATAGAAGACTTTAGAAGAAGAAATACTTATCACTTTGTTTCATGCTTATAAGTATTATCTCTAGTTATCATTCAGGCTGATAAAAATAAAACGAAACGCTTTATTTACAGGTCAAATACTCTTGATTCGTGCAAAGAGGAAATACTTTACTTCACCCCTATTAACTGCATCTCGCTATTCATGTTCACAAACGTATGTAGTAAATAAATATTTTTAAACGTTCGTAAGTGACCATATATCCATAGTGAAACTTCGAAACGGTGATGGAGCTTTCTATTGTAAAATTTAAGTAACTGTCAATAAGATAAATTGATACACGTAATGCGACAAAATACAAAATTTGTTTTTCTTGAGACAAAGGTAACCGAGGTTCTATGTAGCTTTGAAGTACGTTTTACAAAACAGGTAACTTTGTAACAACTTCAATCATCCAGAGCAATAAATTTCTGGTTTTGATTGCTTAATAAATGTGATTTTATAAGAATGGTATTATATGTAAATATAGCGCATATGTTATTAAATATTTTGCAACAATTACATTGCGTTCCAGAATATTGCTTTTTGCTGAGTAGTCATAAAAGTACAGTGAGTGACATTAACATAATACATTCTATTTCTATCACATGATTGATAAGAAATTATGTATACAAACCTAGGTAATTACCACTGTTATCTTCTATTTGAATGTTCCTGGCACCTTTTGGTATGATGGTTATTTTGCTGTAACCTCGACCAAAACCTGAAACCAAAATATAGTCAATACTAATTACACTCAAAAGTAAACTTGACACTAAGTTCATCCAAATGTATAAAGGTTGAGTACGTTATATTAATACGGTTTCGAGTATGCAAGTCAGCAAGTCACGTGATAACCAAAGCCGGTATAAAACCACGGTGGAACAGAATGTATCAGAACTACATTTTGACATTGGGTAGGAAGCGCGATGACATCGAAAACTGATTGCTTTTGGGAAGGGTAAGTACTAGCACTTTCTGACATAAAATATTAATATACTCATACCATGAAGATATAATCTTATTTGGGATTTAGAATTTACAAGAATGATATATGTATTTAATATACTGCATTGGAAAACAAAGGAATATAGATGAGCTTGCGTAACCAGAACCACCCAGAAAAGTATCTGCAATAAGTCGTATCTCAGCTAGTATAAGCAACGTGTGATTCTACGAACACGAATGTCAGTGCCAAAAGCTGTTTACGTGCACCAGGCAACATTACACAACATAATCAAGAAGGATCTCCGTCTGGAAAAGCGACACAAGCCACAGATATATACAAGCTGCTTCCACCATATATTCGTTCATGTATCCGTCATATTCTTCAAGCAGGTGGAGAATGAAACTGGTATTTATGCTATGCTTATGCAAAGCTTATGGATTTTTGTGCAATCAGACTGTTGACACGGGCGTTTGGAAACATTGTTTTCGTTCACTTACACCAGATGGATTATGGAAAGCATGAAAGGAGGAGTGGTTTGTTTTGGATATGACAGCCTTGTGACAGAGATTTTTGGAATGAAAACTACGCTGCATGGCTATTGTCAAGACTCACGACAGTTGTCAGATGGAGAATGATCGAGTGTGACGACATAGACTAACGACCTTCTAAACCTAGAAATATGTTAACGTCTCAGTAAAGGAAATTTTAGGGATGTTAAACTTTTTTATATTTCCTTTCGAAGGGAATTTCACAGACGGTGTTATTCTCTTCAGTTTCATTTCTGTAGGAAAAATTCAGAGAAGATGTTATTCTTACATCTTCTTTTATAAGGGCTATCGAGAGAAAACGTTATAGTTCTTATTCTTTTCTTTCGTAGGAGATTTTTTGTTATGTTTTCTGTTCCACGAATCTGAATTTCTTTCTTGGATAAAAGGAGTCTACTTACCATGAAATGTGTGTAGTGTGGACAAAACAGACGGCAAAAGAACAGGTGTGTCTGGTCGTTGACCGTTGAAAATCCCTTCATGATGGTTACAAGTACTATTGTCTCCGTCGCATTCCCCACACATATCCAGAACTTTCTGAGATTCAATGTATCCGTCACAGCCAACTGTCTGAAGTGTGAATCCCAACAGAGAGTTTAAGAAAAAAGTTTTTCTTTAAGAATTTATGCACAGTTTCTTCAAATAGTAATAAACATATTGCAAATAGAAATATTTTAACATGCGTTAAGCTCCAATAGATAATTTATCGTATATTACTATTGTTGTTAAACACAAAGCTGCACAAACAACGATCTGGGAGATCGTCTATTACTAAATAATACAATGTATATTTGATAAGTAAATTTCATAAGCAATTTTTCAGAAAACAAAGTTTTAATATTTAGAGAAGATTATACTATACACACACACACCACCACACACACACACACACACACACATATATATATATATATACTGTAGTTCGGTGGAATTATTTGTTATTTTGGAGCTTTCAGCCAATTTTATTTTTCATTAGGTTTTGATCCCATCTGTCGGGTTGAACATGACTCGTGCATGGAACAAGAAATGTCAATTTTTTGTTGTTTATTCATCATTTATTTGTCCAGAAATACATTGTATATAGCAACCTGCTGAAAAATATGTATTTGAAATACAAAAACTTTATTTTTTTTTCAATATTTATTTACCCTAAAAGAGTAGTACGAGTCAAGATGGCGGTCAGGAAACAGTAGAAGAGTTAAGACTGTAAACTGACACAGGTTTGACTCACTTAAGTAGTTTAGTTGTTGAACGCTTAATTTTTTTTTTAGGGTGATCATTATTGTCTTAAGTTAATAGAAGTATACTGAAAACTTGCGTACTACAACGAATGACATTTTTCTTTAAAAACGAAGACACAATTAGTTGTATTTACCTGTATTAATCATGTACAGCGAAAACACTTTGGGGCAAAATTGCTGTAATTGTTTTAGTATAAGAGCTGTTATAAATAGCTAAAGCATTTTTGAATAATTAATAGTATTCAAAATAATTTTAAAAATGTATTTTTTGTAAGAACAGACATTCTTATTGGCTCTTTGTTGTTAAGCTTAAAGCTCACAATGGGCACCTTTGCGCTACCCACTACGTGTATCGAAACCTAATTTTGAGCGTCGTAAGCTTCGGCCTAATTGTTGTATGAAGTGTTACTGCAGACATTTACGTAATGTTGTTGTAAACAATAAGCATGATGTAGATACTGTAGTTAACGCCTTTCTGTTGCTTCTCTAAGATAATTAAGAAATAAGCGCAGAAAAACAATACAAGTTGCAAGCTGGTGTTTTTCGACAAACTAATGCCGAAAACCGTCGATTTGGTTTCAACTCTATCTCTCTCAGGCCCGGCATGGCCAGGGTGTTAGGGCGCTCGACTCGCAATCTACAGGTCGCGGGTTCGAATCCCCGTCCCACCAAACGTGCTCGCCCTTTCAGCCGTGGGGGCGTTATAATGTGACGGTCAATCCCATTTTTTGTTGGTAAAAGAGTGACCCAAGAGATGGCGGTGTGTGGTGATGACTAGCTGCCTTCCCTCTAGTCTTACACTGCCAAATTAGGGACCGCTAGCGCAGATAGCCCTCGTGTAGCTTTGCGCGAAATTAAAAATAAACAAGCAAACTCTTTCTCTCTCTCTATATATATATATACGCATGCCTTTTTTAATTACCAAGCAGGATTAAGAATTTCATATTCTGTTGGGTTGGTTGGTTGTTTATAATTAAGCACAAAGCTGCACAATGGGCTATCTATGCTCTGCCCACTACGGATATCGAAATCCGGTTTCTAGCGTTGTAACTTCGCAGACATGCCGGTGTGCCTCTGGTGGGCATTCTGCTGAGTAATAACGTATGTATAAGTTTGTTTCGGATGTTCACACATAGACTATCTCCGCTAGTCATCCCTAATTATTTGTTGTTGTTTCTTTTAGAGCAAATCCACGTTGGGGTATCTGCTGAGTCCACCGCGGGGAATCGAACTGCAGTTTTAGCGTTGTAAGTCCATAAACTTACCGCTGTCCCTTCGGATGATCCCTAACTTTGAACACATAGACTAGAAGGAAAGTAGCTAGCCAACAGTATCTACCACCAAATCTTGGGATTCTTTTCGAATAGTGGGATTTTACCATCACTCGTACAATGAATGTACCTACGCCCCATAAGTGCAAAGCCCGATTTTGAGGTAGCGGGACTCGAACCATAGCTCTAGGTTTCATAGTCCGGCACACTATTCACATGGTTAGGTCAGGTATAAATTAAAAAATATATATAGTAATTCATCTAGAATGAAGTATTGACGATAAATTAATGTAATTTTTGTGGATGTATTAATCTTCTTTCTAACCAGATGTTTCTTTAGAAAACTATTGTTTTAATCACGCATTTAAAATGATGATGCAAATCATTATGTTGTTAACAAATTTATTAAGGGCAACCTACCAAACATCTTCCATCTACACATATGCTTCCGTTCTCATGGGAACAAGAAGTGCCGTCGATGACCTTACCAAAGCTGTAAACGAATCCAAGCCTTACTGCTCGACATTGTAAGTGACAAGGGTTGCTTCCTGCAATAAAAGACGCATGTATTGTTGTCATAGCATAACAATATTGGATCCCATTGGGATTTCGTTTGCTTTTTCATACATGAGGAACCATCTGTAATTTTTTTTTTAATTTCTCGTAAAAAGTTCTTTTATTTCAACAGAGAATACTATGATACAGCCCCCTATTTAAATAAATCTGCTTACTTAGGTAAATTTTATCAACTGTAGACAGGGAAATAGTTTTATAAGTCATTTCTGCCTTTTCGTTTTTGTTTCAGTGAAATAAACAAAAACTCGTGTTAAACATTTCATCGGAGGTAAAAAATAAAAGCTACAATTGGTCTACATTGTTTGTTATATTAATTTTCCTTTCGACTGCTGTTTCATTACGTTCAGGAAAGACGTTAATCTCGCAAAATTAAACACTAGAAAACGCCTTGAGAAACGCGTTTGTAATATTACATGCTTTCGTGAAGTACAAGAAAAACTAGAACAGAAATAAATCAAGGTTATTAAAATAATATAACATTTTCACATAAATTAGGTAGTGAGTTTATTTATACGTAATGAACTATAAAAAAATATAGTTAGTGTTTTCGTAAAGTAAAAGAAAAGTCAAAAACACAAGTTATTCAAATAATGTCATATTTTCTATAAACTGAACAGCGAACTTATTTACACGTAAAGAGACATTGAAAAAAAAACATGTATAAAACAAAAACATATTAAAACATTTTCATGCTTTCGTTATGTTTTAGCAAAGATTATATAAGGAAAAGAAAATTACAGTTATAATGTTAAACACACTTAAATCTAGGCTATAAACAATTATATTTTTAGATCATATAAAACAAATAATAAGATTGTTTTGATAATGTAAGCTGTGCAAAGTATACAACTTGCAAGAATGCCGGATTAAAATATATTGAACATAAAACGTTAAGAGGTACTTATCCATTGTTTAACTTACGAATTACTGAATCGTTTTTGTACAATTCTTTACCGGTTGGTCCACAAATTGCATCGTACTGAATGATTTAATGATTTTGGCGGTTATCATACTAGTAAAAATAACGACAAAAATATTGGATTATATCACTCATTTATAAAATACATAGAGGAAACCTAGCAGTAATATATGGGATTGGCTGCGAAACATGTTCCATATGTTTTTAAAGAAACTATAACCAAGAAAATCATGGCTCCATAAGTAATTTGGTGCATAAGCAATTTAGAAAAATGTGTTTAAACAGCCGATGGTTGGGTGCCATTGGAAATTTTTAGGGTTAAAGAAATAATGTTACTGAGAAAGAACCACAAAGGATCTTCCGTATAAAGTTATATACTCTAGTCATCATGTACAAATCATATTTGGAAATTCACTGTTGATTTAAAGTCTGTGTGTGTTTCATTTTAACACAAGGAAACAGACAGTCATACTTGAAGCCATAAAGTAAAGTAAAGTTTTACCTCTGTAGTCCGGAACCCATTGTTGAACTACATGACCAGCCACCTCGAGGCCATTATGAAGGTAGCACTGAAGTTCCAAAAAACCTTTTGTATCAGTTGGACAGTCCTATATTAAAGGAATCACTGCTAAATAAATAGAGTTCCAGCTTTGTCTTTCAAAAATAATATGAGTAGGTGACGAACTGTAAAAGGAAAACCTCATAATTCTTATAATGGATAAAATATTACATATACTGAAAGTACACGTGTACTGACTTATTCAGAGGAATATGTTTACTCTTGCTCCAAGAATAAAATTAATAATGTTTATTTTGGAGCTTTCAGCCATTTTTATTTCTTATCAAGTATTGATCTATATTATATTAATTTCTACATTACCTGTGTGTGACATACTTTACGTTCGATTGAACCTCCACTACAGCGAGAACTTTGTACCAAATCATCAGACCTACCAAAAAAAAAAAAAGTGAATATCAGTTAAGGAAATTAATGTCTAAGTTTTGTTGTTGTTTTTCAATGGGGCCGGGCCCGGCATGGCCAGGTGGTTAGGGTTCTCGACTCGCAATCTGCGGGTTGCGTGTTCGAATCCCCGTCACACCAAACATGCTCGCCTTTTCAGCCGTGGGGGCGTTGTAATGTGGCGGTTAATCCTACTATTCGTTGATAAAAGAGTTGCCCAAGAGTTGGCGGTGGGTGGTGATGACTAGCTGCCTTCCCTCTAGTCTTACACTGCTAAATTAGGGACGGTTAGCGCAGATAGCCCTCGTGTAGCTTTGCGCGAAATTCACAAACAAACAAACAAACAAGCAATGGGGCACGATATGCAAGTGAAACATACTTGGTTACAATGACATCTGATGTGTTATATAACACTAACTACTTTTTACTACAATTACAAGAAAGCTAATCATTTCGCAATTATATTGTCCTTGACCAAGAGATTAACTTCTAGGAAAAATGGGGCTGGAGACTATTAAGGTTGTTCACAATGTTAGCGTTACTAAAACTGTGTGTCTCGACCCAAAAGGGATCGTAGGGGGTTGCGAGATCATAAAAAAATAGATAACGGTTATTTTAGAGAACGTAGAGTAATTTGCTCTCATTTTGTGTGGGTTGGTGTGTGTGTGTGTGTGTGTGTGGTGTGGGGTGGGGGTGGGAGCGTCGTAGCCTGAAATATTTTCAAATGGGGCCCAGCAAAAAAAGTTTGAGAATCCCTGCACTACGTCATTCAAATATCAATCGGTAATACAATCAAAGAAGTCTCAAGATTCATTATGGTCTTTAAATCTATTGACTTTTTTAAGCCCCCAAACAAGTTCCGGATCTTAGATCAGAACAAATCTGGCGGAAATTGAGCACCGTCTAGACCCGATATGATACTGAGCTGATAGAATACACACGTAGTTCGAAAGTTTCCTAATCTGCATTAAATTATTGTTGAAAGTTTTGTGTAGGACAGCATAAGAAGGGCAATCTATAAAATTCAGGTTACAATTATGTTCGTAATACGGTGTTTAAACGAAAATGTTCTTAAAGGACAGTATCAAGTATAGTAAATACGCTCAAGAAATTCTTTAAGTGTATCGAATGTTTTCTTACGCTTAATTAGAACAATGCTTGATTAAGCCTATCCTTAAACATGCTGATTTATAGACGCAACTTTTCGTGGAATATATTATCGCTTGAAGAAAATACGACAGTGTGTAAAAAATAAATAAATCAAAACCAAAAATATCAATAAAAAATACCACTCCTATCATCATGTTATATAATTTAATTAGCTACAATATTTACAAATTACTGGATGATAAGCTATTTTAATACCTGTGTATATTATCAGACTATTAACGTAAATCTTGATATATATACACGACTTAATTGATTTACGAAAACAGTGATTATTTATTTAATGTAGTAGCAATATTCTGTCACGCAGTTAATCAGTAGATGCTTATCATGGTGAAGGACATGCACTTTTAGGGTGTTTATAACACTTTAACACTTGAAGTCACTTTACTGATCCCTCATGCACTTTTCGATCGCACATACTCGATCTGGAAAGCACCTCTGCAAAAATATACAGTCATTGTAAGGTGTTTAGCTTTACGTAAGGAGGTAAATTCACCTGAAAGTTCAAGTGGCACACATGTACAGAAAGACTTTAATTAAAGATCCGATGTTTTTCAGCAGTGCAAAGGATTTGTTTGTTTGTTTGTTTTGAATTTTCGCGTTAAGCTACACGAGGGCTATCTGCGCTAACTGTCCCTTATTTAGCAGTGTAAGACTAGAGGGAAGGCAGCTAGTCATCACCACCCACCGACAACTCTTGGGCTACTCTTTTACCAACGAATAGTGGGATTGACCGTCACCTTATAACGCCTCCACGGCTGAACGGGCGAGCATGTTTGGTGGGACGGGGATTCGAACCCGCAACCCGCAGATTGCGAGTCGAGCGCCCTAACCACCTGGCCATGCCGGGCCCAGCACAAAGGACACTTCAATGTGGATTAAGCTCATAATATGAAATAATTGCATGACACTAGAAAGTGGAATAAGCCTAACAGTAATACATTAATTATACGTTATTTTAATAGTCCTTCGGTGGGACAGCGTTGAGTCTACGGTAAATATGGGGTTCGGTCCCTCGCGGTGGACACAGCAGATAGTCCAATGTGGTTTAGCTCTAAAGCAAACAAAAACAAAAAAGATATTTAAAGAGTTACTGCTATAGCGAAGAGCATGATAAACCAAAATATTTATATACAGATTACTGCTGATTGATATAATCAGTTGAAACAAGCAAGTGATGAGAGTGATTAGAGCATCGTTTAATAAAACTTTGTAAATGATTATTAGCACAAGTTGATTTAACTCAGAATGTTGGATTACGTATTGCATACATTTATAATACCGCTCAATAAAACAGAGAATATTAGTTTATGCATTACGAGCTATTACATGGCATCACTCTATCGCACACGGAATGTGGTTCACGCAATAAGAATTACTAGCAGACACCTGTAAAATACTTGCGGTCAAATTAGTGTCTTTATTGCAATAGTACTTCTTTAAATACAAGATTTTTAGAATAATATAAAAGAATTCTAATTGCAGACACCGAATCTATGTCTACTTGCTTTAGGCCTAACACTTGTTAAGTACAGCCTATATTCGATAAAGAAATAGCACTATAACTTGTGCACGTTTTTTTTTTTTCTGCTTTAGTTTAACTTTACCGTACTTAATATTATCAATAAATAAACTTATAATGTTATTCTACGACCCAGTGTTAGACCTTTCTAATAATTTTGGTTAGATTTTAATATGTTGATATACAAAATGTCTACTAAAGTATATTTATATCCGCCTTTTATTTACATCCATTGAAACGAGGTGCGCACGTATGCGTACTTCGATAGTAAGGTGGGCGTGCATTTTTAGGACAGCCAAAAACTGGTTATTATAATTATAATAGATTAATAGGATCACGCAATAAAACAAAGAATGTTTGTTTATGTGGTTTGTGCATTACGGGTTATTACTAGGATCGCGCAATAAAACACAAAATGACAAATGTATGCATCATAAGAAGCCATCCTAATTCACATAATATTGGTTTGTGCATTACTTTTGAAAATCAATATCACTGGATAAATCATAACATGATGGTTTATGTATGTAAAAAATCAATATTATCACCATTAAAAGAAGAAACAAATTTGCATTAACGCCAGTATGTTCTTCGATACATAGTCTATATACAGGCCCTATTTCGTTTAACATTTTATACGATGTTGTTAGTTGTCTTTTCTAATTACGATGTTCATTGGTTTACTTCTAGGAATAAATATTTATACTTCTTGTAAATTATCAATAAACAAGAGCAAACACTGTTTTTTTTACAAAACAGATATTCATCTTTTACAGCTTTAAAGTGGTACCGTTCAACATTACGTCTATGAAGACAACCATGTGGCCTTACCAAAAAAAGGATACGACTTACGTCTCCAGTCGTATTAGACGGATAGAAAAAATATTACAAACAAAAAAAAATCTTGTGAAATGAATATACTTACTATATATCAGGGGTCGGATAGCTAGGTCACAAATATTAAAATTTACTATCTCACAGTAATAAGTCTATAATTTTCTTCAAAATCTTTAGCTTCTTAATACTTCAGACGAGATTACTCGTATCTAGTTACGATAAAGTTAGTGATTGGAAACTTTTCGCTAAGAACTCTAATAGACCACATCTTCAGTAACCCGATTTTCGTGCTCGAAAATATATATATGTGTCATTTGCTAGAAATTATGATAAACGCTTATAACAACTAATACTTAATGAAGAACATGACGAACTATCGTAAAACCCACCACGATACTGATTCTAAATATATATAATTTTTGTTTGACAGAAGTGCAGTTAATCACTAAGTCCAGCAACTAAATCTTTTTTTCTTCTCTATTATATGAAAAGAATAAAGAAATATTTTAGTCAGGTTTGAAAAAACAAACAAACAAAAAATATTGTGTAGTTTTGTTTTTCTTGTTTCAATACTTTTAGTAGCATTAAAACTTTATATATTACGTACATATCGATCCCTACTTGTCTTTATAAACTTTCAAAAATTGTTAAATTATATTTGTTTGATTCCTTTTTATTAGCTATATTTTAGTGCATCAACAATACGAATCGTGGGATGCACGTATACCCGATTCGATTTTATTGCTCATCAGGATCTCTATCGACCTATCCTCAAATCTAATTATATGTCCAAAGTAGCACATCGTCCATTATATATATACTAGTATCCTTTTCGGTACAAGAAAGGAATAATTGGGACCCCAGACGGAAGAGCTCTGTGATAGAATTAGAGTGACAAGGTTTGTCAGTTTTTCAGTATGCTTGTCTGGAAAACTCACTTACTTACTTACTTACTTACTTAGACGAAAATTCTTTGAAATAGTAAAATTTTGATTCACTCCATAAATACGTATATAACAAGTTAGACGCTTATATAGGTACAACAATAAGATTTAGTTTTGCTCAACTAGTACTGTGAAATAGTTATTGTTAACATTCAGACATTTTAAAGGCGGTTTTAAATGGGCGATATTTATGGCCGCCATTTTGTTACATTTCGATCCCTACTATTAAATACCACTGTACTTAATGATACACTCTTCTTATTTGTGAAATTCCATAACGGACACAGTGTTTAAAAATATAACAGATCTAATACTAATGTCTTATGACTAGTATAATTAATTACAATCATGCTTAACCAGCGTGGAAAAGGTGTGCACATAATAACAATTGTTGTTGTAACAAACGGCTTATATTAATAATGTTTCGATCACTATTGTGGAAAACTTTGGATTGAGTGAAACATGCCATTGACGATAGATATGGCGAATATTGTGTGGTTGGATAATATTATCATACATTCTTCTAATCATTGAAAATCCCCAAGTGACTAGATTAAGAATATAGTGTTGTAACGAATTTATTATTATGTATTTATATTTAATATGAACGTTGTTTGGATTGAATTTGTATTTAGAAATATGCGTGACTTGTAGTATCAGATATGTGTTGCGTATAACGAATTCGTTAAAAATATTTATTTTAATGTCAACGTTTGTTTCGAATAAGTTTGCATTTTAAGGAGTGTCTAGCTTACCGTGTTAGTTACGTATGGCGAAACTCCTGCCAATTCTCCAAGATTGTAGAATATTCGTGAACACAGAAATCAACAATATATCCACTTCCATAACCGGTTAAATACAGTTCCGAAGTTTCGAGAAAATGTGTCTCGCCTATAAAAACAGCAGGGCAACGCAACAAAAAACAAGAGAGAAGAGACAAGTCTACTAGGAAACTGTTATAACCGTGTAATCTATAAACTGTGATTTTGCTAACCCTTATCAACCGGAAAATATACAACATTTGACCAGGAACAGTTATAAATTT
>NW_013665622.1:490591-493110 GCF_000517525.1 Limulus polyphemus
GTCAGTGAATTCTCATCAAACATTAAATCTTACCAAAAATATTACTGATTTCTCATCGGACATTAGTGGTTTTATAAAAATATTATCTTACTTCGACGGTCCAACAATTCAGTGCCTGACAAAGCTAGCTAGCTTCCCGATAACTGTATGTATATCGACTTCAAGTTAACTCGCTGGATATCAAGGAGACTTTGAACTAGGAAGACGATTTTAGGCTATTTGTAAGTTAATGAAATTTCTGTTTATGAAACTTGGTTTGTAATAATTAATCATAATAGTTGTTATTGTAACTTGTACTGTTGTATATATATATTAAAACGTATTTGTGTCAAAACGAAAAACGGCGTGAATCAATCTTGTTGGCAAATAGCGTAAATAAAATAAAGTCTCGGCATATTCCTAAACACTAAATCCAGGGTACAGTTCAACTATTAAAAGTTAAATTATTTAACGCGGCTTTGGATTATTTCAAATTCTAAATACGTAACAGTGTTTAAAATATAATAGGCCTTATACTATTGTCTTATGACAAGTATACCCATTTAAAAATCACCGGTTGCTTTGTCGGATTTTACATCGAAATGAATTCATAAATTAGTTTGAGGGAGAGGTATTATTTTTAGCATTCGGAAATGCTTTAAGTTGACGAATCTGGCTAAATATAGCTGAGTACATTTAAGGGATATTTGGAAGAATCTCTATCTCGCGACATCCCACGTCAGATAACAAGAGATCAACAGAATGTATGATTAAATTATGTTACAGATATCTTGATTATTATATGACTAGTCAGAGAGAAAAAGAAGTAATTTGTGAGATGTTAAGTAAATATATACTTTAACCTTAATGTCGTTTGTTATTTTCGTAGTTTCAAGACTTTGATTTTATGGAGATTTTCCAAACACAAATCTGTTGCTACTGTCTTGGAAGATAGATATGAAAATTACACCCGTAATTGTTTTTTCATTTTTAAAGTCGGGGAACAAATATTACCTTACAAAAATTACATTTCATCTTTCTTTCCTCTAGAATTGCGAAAATTTCACCGTTGTTCCAAAATTTTTAAACTTTTAAATCTGTCAATATTATTATTAGTCTTAAAAATAATACGCTCTATCGTAAAACTCAATGAATATTTTTTAAATCATGAAATTCGCACAAATAAATACGAGACTGAATAAAGAAAGTAATGTTTAAAAATACATAAACTTTATAAGATATCAATGTTTTCAGAACTTTAAATTATTATTCCATGCTTTGCCGGAAAATCACCATAACATTTAATACAAACTTGAACATTTAAAAATTTGTTCAGCGTTGTATTATTCGTCACATCTCATGGCTAAAGAGAAAGCGTAACCCTGTAGTTGTCCACCAATCTTTGATTGAAATGAAATGACACATTTATTTACTTACTTACTTTGTATTACTTATACAATAAGAACAGAAATATTTATTAACGAAAATACATAAATATGATAATTAACTTTAAAAAAATATCAGGCTTAAAATACTATACAACTTTTACAAGACAGTGTTAAAACGCATATAAATATTGTAACACTGTGTATTACTCTGTACTGTTTAATACTCTCAAGCCTCTATAAAACAAAAATATGTATTCAAATGCTGCTATACAACTTTCATAAAACAGAGTTAAAACAATACACAACAAACATTGAGTGATTCACATATTAAAAAGCGTAGTACGATTCTCACCTTGTTGCGCACATCCGATTTCGTGTACTTACACCATTACCGCAGGACCGACTACACTCAGACCAGTGAGCGCTAGAAGCGTGTAAATCTGTGGAAGGAACTTGATTTCGGTGAGAAGGGGTTTCTAGTATGACCTGCGTGTAAGATTTAAAAAAAAAGACAGAATTATAAAAACTTCTGTGAATTAAAAAACAGACGCTATAGCTACAAGTTTGTTTATTTCAAATATTATTCGCAAAGCTATCCGTCCCTAATTTTGAAGTGATAGACTGGAGGGAGGAAAGTTAGTCAACATTACCTATCGCCAACTCTTGGACTACTCTAATCGAATAGCGGGGGTTGATTGTCACTCTGATATAATGCACACACTCCCCCAAGGTGCGGAGTGTAATTTTATACTAAGAGAAAGCGAGTCAAGGATACAAAGATTCACAATTCGGCACGACTACCATTAAGCCACGACCAACTCTAGCTGTTAGTGAAACGATAGAACAGATATTTCCGCCATATTAGGAAGTATCAAGTTTTGATAGTTTATTATAAATAAATTCCATCTTACTTGGAGGCCCAGCATGGCCAGGTGGTTAGGGAGCTCGACTCACAATCTGCGGGTCGCGGGTTCGAATCCCCGTCACACCAAACATGCTCGCCCTTTCAGCCGTGGGGGCGTTATAATGTGACGGTCAATCCCACTATTCGTTGGTAAAAGAGTAGCCCAAGAGTTGGCGGTGGGTGGTGATGACTAGCTGCCTTCCCTCTAGTCTTACACTGCTAAATTAGGGACGGCTAGCGCAGATAGC
>NW_013665622.1:493978-513130 GCF_000517525.1 Limulus polyphemus
ATGTTTATTGAACGACGATGTAGCGAATGTGATGATACATAAAGTTCATGTAGTCAGATGGCGATTGCATTCTTAAAAACTGCTTCCCTATACAAACTTTTTATGTCAAATAAAAGAAATAAAACTTTAATTAATTGTTTACTAAACGAACTAATGTAATTAAATCTAAATAGGCCCGGCATGGCCAGGTGGTTAAGGCACTCGACTCGCAATCTGAGGGTCGCGGGTTCGAATCCTTGTCACACCAAACATGCTCGCCCTTTCAGCCGTGGGGACGTTATAATGTGACGGTCAATCCCACTATTCGTTGGTAAAAGAGTAGCCCAAGAGTTGGCGGTGGGTGGTGATGACTAGCTGCCTTCCCTCTAGTCTTACACTGCTAAATTAGGGACGGCTAGCGCAGATAGCCCTCGTGTAGCTTTGCGCGAAATTCCAAAACAAACAAACAAACTTTTTACACATCCCAAACAGAGATATAGACAATTCCGGAATTTTTGTCTTTTGCTCAATTTTTCAGGAAGTAAAGCACAATTTAGCATTTTCGTGAACTATGCATGTGTATGTCAACCAACTTACATGTGTAGGTCAACCAACTTGCATGGGATTTGGTACAAAGATACCTTCTTGCAGATCCCAAGCAGTGATTTAGTTAGTTTGTAATCAAACACAAAGCTACACAATAGGCTATCTGTGCACTGCCCACCACGGGTATCGAAACCCGGATTTTAGCGTTGTAAGTCCGCAGATATACCGCTGTGTCACTGGGGGGGGGAGTAATTTAGACAGGTGTCAATTTTTCTGTTGTTGTTTTTACGATTTTTCTAGTGTCAAAATTGGCCATGTTGAGATTGCATGGCGGAGACATGATGCATTCACTCGCGAATGTTGGTCTCTTTAATTAACTTAATACTGTTTTGTATTTCTTTAGTCAGTGTTTCATATTTTCTCAGAAGAAAATCGAGGATAAAGGGAAAAATTTTGTTGGAATAACAAAACATAAAAAGTATGTTTAATATATCAATTAACAAAATTTTTCGTATGTTCCAATAATAGGATAATTTTCAAGCTAACTGACATTCGTAAAATAATTCATAACATAATACAGAAAATCATATTATTGTGTGTATGTATATATATATATATATAAAGAAAAAGTAATGTTTATAAAACGTGTAAATTATATCCAAGGTACATAATTCATTCTTCATCCAAAGTATACACAATCCTGAGTGTTCTACAACAACTAACTTGAAAATTTTGATTTATCGTTGAAATAAATAAACGTATAAATCTGAAAAAAGTCTATGACGCGTTAGGTTCATTTTGTTCCATTGTTTTAATGGACTAATATCGCACTTATCCTTGAGAAAATAGTTCTTCCGCGTCTTCTGTATAACTTAAGATACACTTGTTCTACACTACGATTGAAGACAGAAAACCACATATGAGAAATTCGCATATTTTTTCATATGTGCTATGCAAAAATTAAATGTAGTTATTTTGATAGTTGGCACATGTGTGAGACTGAAGAGTGATGTACTTTGGTGGATACAGGATTCTTTGTTTTTCTTTTCCCAATGTTCCAGTCTTTTCACGCACCATCTCTTCCGACGGCTGGATATTATTGAAGGATGCGTGCTGTGACAGTGAGAGATTCTTCACACTACACCGATAATTATCTATGACACTTCAGATGAAGTATGGATAGTAAAAAAAAAAAGCATTAACAAAGTATATTTAGAAAACTTTGAGTTCTTAAAGACATACAAATCATTCAGACAATGTTATTTTAAAGAAAATCTTACAGATATTCCCTAAACACCGTGTTGTTACACTAATAATAATCAAATCTAACAGTAATTTAGATGATAATCATTTCTAGATATGTCTAAAATATCCATTTGATTTACTGAATGCACACGTGGTTCTTTTCTGAGTTAAGACTGGATTGGGAGAACCTCAAGAGGTTGGAAACAAGTTTCAATCAGTTTCAGGCGTCCTGTCAAAATTGTATGTGATCAATATCAACTTTCGCTTTTTGTATGTCTTTTTCTTTAAACCTTACTTAAATGGATTAATATGTGCAGGACGAGTTAGACTTCCAAGGTTTTAATTATATTATTTCTCATTACTAAAAAAAAAGGAAATAAGATAAACAAGGAAATAAAACTACTTAAATAAATACTCTCTCCCCCGCAGTACCATGACCCTAACCCTTGACCTCGACCTAATTTAATTTTAACGATATCTAACAAAGAAAATGGAAACATAGTGACTTCTTTGTCCAGTCGCTCATATCTTAAAAATAAAATTATGTCAATTAGATCGTAAGATCACAGGTGGACAATCACACGAGCATGCTCATAGCTGCAAAGTGAACGACTTTATAGATAACTTTTTCTTTCTTTTTTTAAGAGGTGAAGAGTAGGAAATGATATGAGAATAACATATTATTGTATTTGTAAAATTATATAACGTTGTTTTAGAACTTAACAGAATCAACGCTATTTACAAATGAATTGTGGTTTACGATATTTTTTGGGCTTCTATATGAGCATATTACCTCTATCCAATAAAATTCAAGTACTTTGTTTTTTTTATTCAGCATGCAACATTAGATATTTCAAAGTTGTTAGTAAGAAACTGCTTATTGAAGTAACTAAAAAACACTACTCTCAAAAGTGGGCGAAGCTAAGTCTGACATAAACAATATAAAATGAATGGTTTTTAATAGGGCAACAGCTTTCAGACTAGAGAAATTCAAGTAACAGCGACGTCTCCACGGAGCTCCCAATACTTTAATCGGTTTATCTTTCATCCTGTGCCGGATGGTAGAGAGAACAACAACAAAAAAAGTTCGTAACGTTTAATGAGGTTGTAGTTGCCAGATAAAGTGATGAAGGGAAGATGTAAGTGGCTTCAGCAGACGTCGTCAGTGGGTAAACTCGACTTTACAAGTACCAGAGTTTATGGTAATGTGTGTTCAAAGCCGAAGTTTTATTGACTCTGCTTATCAAAAATAATAGCGAAAATAATAGTATGTGTGTTTCTTGATAAGCATAAAAAGAGAGGAAATTGGATGTTAAGGTGATGTTAATTGGATGTTAACCACTAGCTTCTGCATTATTCACAAGAAACACTTAATGAACCAAAAATCCAATCCTAGCTGGTAACGTATATATATAGCACAGATAAGTATATTGACTTTAGTATAGTTATCGCAGTGGCATGGGCATCTTCTTAAAGATCTAGTGTGGGTGGACATCTGTTAATGTTTGAAAATATAGATCATTACAGTAGGTGTACGTTTGGGAAACTATGATGTGTGATCAGATCCAGAAGTTAATTTAAAACCACCTACTATCTACCTAAACAAACTCTGTAGCCCTTCTGGGCTATCTTTAGTACAGTCACGTGTTAACCGAAAGTAACAGATATATATATTTGTATTTCCCTAAGTATATCAGTTTTACGTATGAATGTGCAATTACTAAATACTGGGATATTCTATTAGAACCTTACGAGGTTGGAAACAAATTTCAATCAGTTGTTTTAAAATCGTATCGTGAAAATTGGGGAATTTTAAAGTAAAAAAAAACAACAACTAAAATAACCGAGAACTTTAATGTAACGGAAAATATCCAAATACAACCAGTTATTTTATGAGAACAATTTACAGTTCTTAAACAAAACTTATTAAAGATTCCATTGGTTAATAAAGTCATCACAGGACTATTTGAATGCCACCCAATAAAAACGCTAATGTGACTGGAGGTAGGGAAATTTGGTTAGAGTAAGTTTTTGATTATATTGTTGCAATATTAAACATTAAATCAGGTAACAAAAGCTATGAGTGGCTGAGTGAAGCTCTTTTAACTGGGTCGATAATAATGAATATTTCTCAGTAGATTTTTATATGATTGTGAGGATGAGAAAGTTTGCGTGATGTAATGCTAAATTGAGGTATCCACATTTTACATTCTATATGTTCAGAAGTATCTCAGATTAAAAAATCCAAATTACTATCGCCATTTTATCTTACCTAAAATACATAAGTGTAGATAATTCATCAGTCACTTTTACACGTTTCTTCCGTGTTTCATCAGTTGCGCTTACACGTTTTTTTCTGTGTTTCATCAGTTACGCTTACACGTTTCTTCCGTGTTTCATCAGTTACATTTACACGTTTCTTCCGTGTTTCATCAGTGACGCTTACACGTTTTTTTTCTGCGTTTCATCAGTGACGCTTACACGTTTCTTCTGTGTTTCATCAGTTGCGCTTACACGTTTTTTTTCTGTGTTTCATCAGTTATACTTACCCATTTCTTCTGCGTCAAATGGTTGAAATGTATTGAACCGACACAAAGTGGATAACCGTTTTGAAATGGAACCTTGTTTATCATGTTGCTAAATTATTAAGAGCATTCGATGATCCAAGAGGAAGTCTAAAGTTATAGAGGACTCAACAACTTTATTAGATTTAACGCTTTAACTTAATGCACTTAGAAGTAGGACAACTTGCACTTTAAAAATGCACTCTAAAACACAGTCACATAGGTTTTGTGCATAACTGTACATTGATTTACCATATACTCGCTGTTCACAATTTCAATGTCCGATTTAATTTTTTAAGACGTGTTTTTCCGTTCGTTAAATCAGATAAAAATATTACCACAAGTTTAATCCTACTTCTCAAACATTTTTTTTAATCAGTTCTAACCAAGCTTCGCTAGCAGGAAGTTCAATAAAGATTTTTCCACTCTACAACTAGTTAGTGTGGGTGACTAGCAAAAATAAATTGTTCTGACTGAAGGTCGGCCCTGAAGTGTTAGTGGTGACAGGTCTACAAAAATCTGTGTCTTCTATGCCCGTCTCCAATCAGGAGGCCCTAGACACATCCCTATTAACATCAATCTTTGTCGGGCAGCATGGAACTAGTTTTATCTGTCTTGTCAAATCTGGATTTAGTGTGCTATATTTGTATAATGTCCTCTTGGTAGAACAAGGGCATCTTATACGTATCTTTCTCGCGTAATATGTAATTTGAATTTAATGTGCTATATTTGTATAATGCTCTCTTGGTACAATGAAGGCATCTTGTACGTATGTATATTATTTGTATCATAACCATTTACTTTCGTAAATACAAATGAAATCTTGAAAAAAAAGTGTTATACCTTGCCTAGTTATTTTATAATGTATTTTTAGATCACTAAATACTACAGGTTGAACATAAATGAAAGCTGTAATAACAAACCCAAAATTCATAGATTAAATTCTTAAAAAACTTGAAATTAATAGAGAAGTTTGGACAGGTGTGATAAATGCACAAAAAAAGCATTACTTGTATGAAAACTCTGTTTACAAATGATAAAAACCTAAATGAGGGTTATAATGCGTGAGCGAAAGTAAGTAGGAACTGGTATTTAGTATTTTCAACCTGAACGGCACTTTTTGAGAAATATATGATTCGGGCATAGATATAATAATGTAGAACTGTTGAGATGAGAGAAGACAACCAGGTAGCAGTACTTGTCGCCCATCGACTACTATTAACTGAATAATGGTGCTCACTGTCACTTTTAGAACGTGCCCAGCTGACAGTGCGGAGCTTATTCAGTGTCAAATCGCCGGTTTGAAACTTGGACCTTCCAATTCGTTAGAACGTGCCCAGCTGACAGTGCGGAGCTTATTCAGTGTCAAATCGCTGGTTTGAAACTTGGACCTTCCAGTTCGCAGCCCGGCCTGAAAATTACTAAGCCACTCCCGGTTCATGTATAGAAACTGTAATTTACTTGAAACTATTTAATTTAAACTTTCAGTAATGATAATGATGATTTCAAATTTATTTTGATAGTCTAGTCATCACGATGTACGGTACTGATGTATATTGATGATATCTTCACAAATATCTTTCAACTTATCACAAACGACCAATTCTTTTAGGCCAAGAAAATGATGTATTCTGTTCCGTCTAAAATAATACAGCTTTCTTCGAGACCATAAACATTCTATAGTTTTTCAACGTAAAATCTAGAATACAACTATTTATGTTGATAAATTTGTTGTAAGAGAAAGTAGCTTCGTGTTAGTTAATGAATGGAAAGTATTTCCAAAATCAGTCAAGTGAAAACCCATTTCATTTTGTGGTCAGATTGAATAGAATAATCTTTCTTTTCGTGTACTCCTCAGATGCTTAGTTATTATTTCGGTCTTTTATTGAAAGACTCAAACCGAATGAGCTAATCGATCTGGTCTTGTTAGCTAATTAAACCATAGCAGCATATAAAGACATTAACCATTCGTATATGGGGTGTGGTCTTTCTTGTTATTTATCGTTTCAATTATTATGCATCTCATTAAAAGGTAAAATGATTCTGCCTGTTTTCTTTTTCTTTTGGAGCCAAGTAATACCCAATGTCTAGAGTGCCAGTCTGTGAATCTCGTGGTCCATGATTCATGACCTTTTCCGCACAAATACGTTCTTCACCGTAGGTGCATTTCAAGCGATGGCCAAATCCCAATATTCAGTTAACGTAGTCCAAGAGTTGGCTGTTGTATTTCTTTTAGACTATCAGTCAGAATTAGAGATGGCTCTCGTGAAGCTCTGCGCGAACTTGCGAAACAAACCACAAACAATTTTTCTTAATATCAATAAATTAATGTAAGATAATTCTTTATATCAAGTTGCAATTAAAATTCTGGGACAATAAGCCGACGAAATACTTTACTTACATTAGTAATGTTCAGCATGTAATTGTCTTATTTGCTTTAACTATAAGTGCAATATGCAAACATACTTGAGGCTAAGGTGCTCACGTGTCTCGGTTTAAATTAGTTTGCTCTTTGCGGGCAACTTAAAATGAAATAATGTTCTTCAAAACAAATAAGATAAGAAACAGTACATTCTCACTTGAAAATCAGTAGAATCAGCAAAGGTCCATGTCAGCAAAAAGAGCAGTCCACATTCCACAGGCCAAGACATTGTTTTCTTTCTTCCTGAGGATAAAAAAAAATCCATAAACGTAAGAGAATCGATCCATGTATTAATTATAAAAAAACTTTATCGTTATAAGTGATAATTAAATCCTAAATCGATTTGTGAATTATTTTCGACGCATTATATTGTGTTTTAAGAGCATGTATAATTTAAATTTACTCTAAATATCAGTTTTTAGAACTCGATGTGGAATGCTATGATGCGACTAAAATTACATCTGTTAATTAGACTGGCCAAGTCAAAGTTGTTGAAGAAATGTATATTTACATTTCTACTTGTTTTCTGTCATATGAATATATATACCTGCTGTAAAGGAAATAATTTTGGAAACACACAAGTTATACACATACAGAAACCACTAACAATAAGTACTGGTAACTAAATATTGAATTATTTAATGGCATAAAACATTACCACCGAAAATATAAAATAATAGTGAATAAGTTGTAAAATTCAACAAGTATTTTGTCTGTGAGTCCTTCGATTTACAAAAGATGACATACAACTTGTTAATGCACACTTGTGGAATATTGTTTCAAATGTCCCATATTACTTCCTACAATTCAACAGGTATTTTGTCTGTGAGTCCTTTGATTTACAAATGATGACATACAACTTGTTAATGCACACTTGTGGAATATTGTTTCAAATGTCCTGTATTACTTCCTACAATTCAACAAGTTGTTTGTTCGCTGCTAGGTCTCACTTTTTACATAAGCTCACAAAACCTCAATAATGTTTATACTGGAATTCTGTTTAGGCCCAGCCACGATTGTGAATTTTCCTTCGTTAATATATCGTTTTACAATATTTGATGTATATTGGGAACCACTGACTTCCTGGAAGATGAATCAACGCCCGATAAGTAATGTTCTTGGGGAAATAGCATAATGTCTCAGAATATGCTTATACTTGTCAGCAGTCAGTGTTGTTAATTTTGGGTTGATCACTTACGCTGTTTATTGTGTGTGTATATATATATATATACCAAATTCCGTGCATGTGAGCTATGCTAAAGTAACATTGAAGAAAATTAAATGGTAATGTTTGAACTTAGAAGGTTAACCTTAATTTCATGTATGAAATTAACTAGTCAATGAGCTTTTGAGTTATAAGGTTAAACAAGAACGTTTACGCGAGAAACTGACAATGAACTACAATAAGAAAATAATATAGCTCTGTGTTATCTACAACGAAAATGGTTTAAAGATAAATAGAAAAAAACTAGGTTATAAACAATAATATAATAATAGTGAAATTTATCCTAATAAGAAAGTTATCTGAAGAAGAAGACCCCCCCTCGAAGATTTAGATAAGTCTCTTATCCATTTACGTTCTATTCGTAAGACTTACACATAATATTAATTAAACTGTAACTGAAATAAAAAACCAATCAAATTAATAATAAATATGAAGACGGTTGATAAAACACAAAACAACCATCTTCATTATTAAACTTCCTTTTCCCCATCATGAATCTATTACCAATCAAATTAGGTGAAGCTATGGGCTTCCCCAATGTCCCACATATAAACCTACTACTCACCTCTGCGACCAACTATAAGACGTGTATAGTTATTCCTAATGAAATATAGAAGCATTGAATAAAATTAGGTGACTATGAACAGGTTAAAAATCAGATTACTCCTGAAGAGTGTGGTAACTGGTAAGTAAATCTTATGTCCTGCAAAGGAAAGCTAGTGGTTGTACAATCCTTTTGTTTTAAAGCTTTGTTTGTTTAAACAGTTGATTAAATTCTAAAATGAAATTATGTTTAGGGTAATTTCAAGTATCTTTCAAAATTTTAATGTTTTCCCTAAAGACAACCCAAGGTCGTATCGTTTTCACTGACCCAGAAGCCTAGATTTCTGTTCACGCTTCTGATATTTTATATACTATCAACGCTGAAGGAAAATATATTTTTTTACATGCAAGTATTATTCTGGTTTTACAATGGGGGCGTCCTTGGCGTACATAACTGGTCTGAATATTGTTTAAACTAGCCGTCTTTAAGTAGTTTCAATAGTGACTAAATTAGCTGTATATATAACTGGTCTCAGTACTGTTTAAATTAGCTCTATATAAATAAAGTAATGTTTAAACCAGCTGTGTAAAAATTGTTTCAGCATTGTCTAAACTAGCTGTGTAAAAATTGTTTCAGCATTGTCCAAACTAGCTGTGTAAAAATTGTTTCAGTATTGTCTAAACTAGCTGTGTATAAATGGTTTCAGCAGTGTCTAAATTAGCTGTGTATAAATGGTTTCAGTGTTGTCTAAACTAGTTGTATATAAATGGTTTCAGTATTGTCTAAACTAACTGTGTATAAATGGTTTCAATATTGTCTAAATTAGCTATGTATAAATGGCATCAGTGTTGTCCAAACTAGTTGTATATAATTGGTTTCAGTATTATCTAAACTAACTGTGTATAAATGGTTTTAATATTGTTTAAATTAGCTGTATATAAACGATTTCAGTATTGTTTAAACTAGCTGTGTATAAATGATTTCAGGGTTGCCCAAACTAGATGGCTCATAGAGCTTTTGTTATTAAAGGAATCCATACATATATTATTATTTGCGATTAGATGTTTTCATTGTACTTTAGCATTTCTGTTTTATCGAAATTTTAATACTGATCGATTCTTTCGTAAGTTAAAAAAGTCTCGTAAGAAAATAGTGTTCCAACTTAAAATCATTGGCTAATTATCTTTAGCAAGAATTAAATAAAAACATAAGCTAGCCATGTGTCTTAGATTGTGTATATACTGAATATAAAACTAAAAATTCCAGCGTACTGAAAGATTGCTTCCAGCGTCCACCACAGATCGAGTTCACGATAGAAAAAGTGATATTGTTGATGATATAAACCTTTGTTGAGAATAGATGTTTGATACCGAACAGAATTCGAACCTACGATCCTGCTTTACAATCATAGCTTATGAGAAACTAAAATACTAATTCTCTTATATTGCAAGTGTCGACCTTATTGATTTTGTCAAAAAGAAGTTGGTATTTGTTATACAGTATATATATTCTTCAGGATAATGGAAGAATTTAGTGATGTACAGCGTTTGAGTTAATGTTTTAACAGAAATGTTTTACGCTAAAGAATACATACTTCTAATTATCTCTTTTTTTGTTGTTGATTGATCTAATATTGTTCATTTTTTAAGATTAATAATATAAGCCAGTGATTTGTAGATTATATATAGCTGTTTGTTTTGTTTGTTTGAAGGTGAGCACAAAGCTACACAATGGGCTATCTCTGCTCTGCTCATCACAGGTATCTAAACCCGATTTCTATTGTTGTAAGTCCACAGACATACTGTCGTGCCACTGGGGGGGGGCTATATATGTAGCTCAATTACACTAAACGCAATGAAATATTTTTCTTTAACAACATAAATGTTTAACCTTAAAAGGTGTCCGTAGTTTAACATTGTTCTATTAACAAAAGGAGCATCTCGAGTCTAACATGTTCTCAACAAGCTGCTTAAATTAGTTTAGAAAAAGTTTATAGTCCTGCATAAACAGTTTAGATGATGAAATATATGACATCAGGTTTAAAAAGGAAGGAGATCACAATCTAAGTAGTGGAACAAGGGAACTGCAAGTTACTTCCTCTTTATTGCTAATGTGTTTTGCTTACATGATATATTTTATAACGTAATTCTATGACTGAAGATTTCGCCTGAATGTGTCCAAATTTCTTCTTGTAAATGAAATCAACAGAATTCGGCTCTTCACTACTCGAATTTTAAACTCGATTATTTTCAGTCGTTTAGCTTAGGGATTCTCAAAACTGTTAGATCAACCTATTTAACTCAGAAAATAGGTCAACACGTTTTTCTCGAAATTATATAAACTCACGTAATGACTCTATAAGTGAATTGTTAGACAATTTTAAAACGAATTTATCATCATCTTCGACTGTTTGAATTTAATGTTGCTAAGTCTTCGGCTGCTTGAATTGCTTATTGTTAAGTATTTTCGAATATTTGGATTTGTTATTGTTAAGTCTTAGAGTATTTAAGTTGGATATTTTTAAATTATTACACCACATCTCTTTAACTTTTTGAGATAAATTAAAGTGTACTGTTTGAGATTCGTAGCCTTAGCATCTCGTGGTTGTTTAACAACTTTTTTTTTTGCTTAACAAAGCAGGTTTGCTTGTCCTGTCTGTGTTATTATGGCTGTCACTGGGTTTGTTGCGGCAATGTTAAGTCTAGACTGAGTGTAAGTCTGCCGTGAGCATCATTCCGGCCAAATAAAGGCCATTTACAACATTTTAATTGAGCCTGTTTGAAATACTTAGAATAGTGGAGACCCCTAGGAGATACGGTCTGGTTGGACCCAGGGGAATTAGTTGAGATAATATCTATCACGCACGCTTGTGAACAAAAAGGTTTAAGTTTATCCCCACTATAAAGCGGATGAAATGTGAATGTGTGTGTTCTGAGGGTACTGGTTCAAGTGTCCTCGAGAGGTCCTTTTCTATCAGCAGAAAAAAGCTTGCGTTGTTCTCTATAAAGTAGCACCAAAAGAGGAGCTTTCAATGTGGTCTTGTAGGTGAGGAAGGCTGTTGATAAATGGAGTCACAGAAAAGTATGGGCTTCACTTGAGACCGGATTGGTCTTTTAAACAAATTCTTCATGAAAAGTATGGTTTATTTTCTTACGTTTACTTATATGCTACACATCCCCGTCACTTTTATTCACAAACTATTTCCTCTATTGCTTCATACAAAACTTATTTTTTTTCTTCCTTTTTTTTTTCCACACGAAGCTGCTTCATCATCTCGCTCATCAGCTATCCACCCGTCGATCTCTCTAACTATGTTTATTTATCTAAGGATTATATATATGTATATCCATCTATTTACTTTTGGGACAGACCATACAATTTCACACATCTAGGACTACTGGGTGGCATACATTTTATTTTGATTAATAAAAATCGGGCACACAGTTGAGTAATATATTAAAGTATTATATACGGTTTGGTGCTTCAGATGTCAATATTTGTTATCAATAAAACAATTTATAAATATTTTAGAACCTGCAAAGTTTTAAAGTGTGTCTTAGATTTTTAAATACACGTGCAATGCTAAGGTTATGTAAGATTTAAGCCTATTCCATAAAGATAGTAATGAGTATCAGTGGATTCCAGCTTCCATCTATGTAACAAGTAGCATCTAGAATACCTAGAACTCCGAAATCTAAGAATGAGAATATTTATGATAGGAGTGAATTTCAACTTTCATCTATGGAAAAAGTTGCATCCAGATTCTAGAATATGTGGGATTCCAAAATCGATTAACGTAACAATGAGAATATTTATAATTTCAAACTTTCATCTACGCAACAATTAGCACGTAGAATACGTGGGATTACGAAATACATCAGTATAACGATGATAATCTTTATAATAGAAGTGAAACTCACCTTTTATGTACGTTACAAATAGTATCTAGAATACGTGGGATTCCAAAATTCATCAATCTAACATAAGAATCTTTCTAACAGGAGCGAATTTCAACTTCCATCTCTGTAACAAAGACTGTTTATATTAGGCCTGGATTTCAGTTTTCACTACAATAGCAAATAACATCCCTATAGTAGGTATGGATTAAATTTTTACTGTTACCATAGACATCTCTATGGTAGGCTTGGTTTACAATTTCCTTCAATGTTACCGTAGACATTTTACAGTAAGTATGGTTTTTCATGGTGCTTTTATATGAATGATTCTAAAGTTTCTTGAAGTACTAGGCCTGTGGTTAACGTGATAGGCTGCCAATCAGAAGATCCAAAGTTCATGCTGCGGTATATACTTTCAGCTGCAGGTTTGTTATGATTTGACAGTATGTTCCTTTATTAGGGTAATAGTAGCCGTGTAAGGTAGGCACTGTTCACTGGTTGTCCTTCCTCTGGTTAGAAGTTCTATGCCCGAATCTGAGGGTCTTTGGACTGGTCATTTAGCCTACACTTGAAGAAACTTGAAGTTGTCCACGAATCTGTTATTTTCAACTTGCATTTTGAATTGAATATCAAAATAATTTACGAAGATCCATACTTAAACACTTGTTTCGCTATAACTGATTAGCAGTTCTTAAATGAACAAAGTAAATATAAATTAACAAAATACTTTACAATGACAAGCATGTAGGAACCGATGTGATTAAAATAAATCTTTAGGGGATAAAAAGGGCTTATTTACCTAGAGTCAATCTATTCTGGAACTTAATATTTCGCATAAACTCCATAACGTGATTTTGTTCTCGAGGTTCCCATGGAGACGGGTTTCTGAGTGTTAATACTGAACACGGATTAAAGAAAAGGTGACATATGAACTTTTATCCCGAAAGTTTTATAGATATAAACTGTTCAACTGAGGTCTTTAATACACTACAGTAAAAATAATAGTGAGTAGTTCGCTTACTTACATGCACGTACACGATCAAACGAGTAAGGTGAGACTAAGTACGACGTCATTGCCATAACAGAGAAACTATACATACAATTCTATATAGATGCATAGAAGCTAGAACATATCACATACGTATATTTATATACACATTTTACTGATGAAGAGGGCCACTTTCTCTATCTCTCATGTCATCTGGTAGACTTGTACGTGGGAGAAATAAAAATAAACACGTCAGTGAAAATTTCTTTAGCATAATCATACAACGATAGATTCAACCTATTTTTACAAACCTTCTGTTACCCCCAGAGACCAGTAGTACCAGCACTTGTCAACAAATCATAGCAATACGCTCGTAATAAACTGTACAAACATTTCTTTACTCCAAAATCCAACAATACTAGCATTCGTCAACAAGTTCGTAGCAATAGGGAAGCTTCATTCTCTCTTTATTCATTCAGCATTTCTATATGAATTTTGTTATTAAATTCACAATTTCACACAACTTTGTCCTTCCCCCTGGAAAACGTTGCCCATCCCTGGAAAAATGTCTGCGGACATTCATGAACAGCTTCTGACGAGATTGTCGAAAACGTCCTTTATGTTTTTGTACCAGAAGGTGAAAAATACACAAAATTTCCAAAAGTGTTAAGTTCAATTTTAATTAAATATTTCGTGATTCGTTGAATTAAATTATTATATAGGTAACATTTATTAAATAGATTACACACACACAAACACTTGCTATAACTTCCCCCGCTGGCTCAGCTGTAAGCTTGAGGATTTGCAACGCTGTTATTCTCGGAGGACACAGCTCGTATTGCGTTGCTTTGCACTAAAACAAATATATAAGTGATAGCTATAAAAGATTATTCTACTAGTTTCTTTATTTGGAAGAGACATTTTAGGCCGAAACAGAAGTTTTCTAGGCTTTGGTGAAAACTGAAGTTTTAATAATCAGTTGTTTTCTTGAGTTTTATAGTTCCGCTGTTATAATCGCACTTTATAAACTTATGCTTTCCTGTAGTTTTCACTTCTCACGAAACTGAATATGAATGAAATGATACAGGAATTAAAAGAAATTTTAAGCATTGTCTTAGGTTATATTTGAACGAAAGAAGTAAGTGGCTCTAAAAATATTCACAATGAAATTTGATATTGAAAAAGAAATGTCAGAAACTTAAGTACTTTTAAAAGGTTTGTTTTAAAGTGCAGGGATGCAATAACTTATTTCCCGCTAATCCACTAATATATATATAGGCATTTTGGCTCAAATGACTCACAAGGCTATAAAAATATTCTCAGAAATTTGACAAAACCAGCTTACTGTGTGTTTTACTTAAGTGGTTTCTGAACCTACACTTTAGAACACTTGATGTGTCTGATGTTTGAACCATTACAAGCATATGGAGTCAGACATTCATTACTCTAATGACAAAAGACTTAGGGTGGAGTTGGGACATACGCCTCAAGAACCATAAAAAGCTCAAAACGGTGGGATCTAAATATTGTCAGTTTATATAGTTCTCAAAATGGCTTATTTATTCATAAAATTACATATAAAAACTGAACTATTTATTACTTTGAAAATTAAATCTAGTAAGTCAAATTTGTTATATATATATGAAGCTGCTCTGATTCTGCTTGTTTTGTTACCAACTGTTGTGATAAATTGTGACGAAAGTAAATTACACTGAGGGAAAAGAGTTTGCTTATCTCTAGATGTAATAGACTTCTAGCCCCCCCCAGTGGCACAGCGGAAAGTCTGCGGACTAACAACGCTAGAATCCGGGTTTCGATACCCATGGTGGGCAGAGCACAGACAGCCCATTGTGTAGCTTTGTGCTTAATTACAAAGAAACAAACAATAGACTTCTAGAAACTTTTAAAAGCATGATTATTATTTCTATATGTATTTCAATCTGCACTGTATACTTATTATAATTATCAAATAGGAACCATTTATTAGATTATAATTCAGCGAATAAATTATAGGTGAATTTTCTCCGTTGCGGAAGAGGGGATGACTGTCCTCCTACTCGCTCTGCCCCCCCCCCGTACTCCCCGCCAGATTATGAGCTTGTAAAGTATTTAAATATAACATACAGCCGTACAAACAACTGAAATTAAACTTGTATTACTATATTATTTTTAAGATAAATCAAAACTTAATAACAGAAAGATGTAACACCATAGTCAATTTATTGCTATTTTATAATTACAAATGAAATATTAATAACAGTAAGCATGTCTAATATAACCCCATACAAGGAGCTGGCGTGAGAAATTGAACTAAATTCTAATGATAAAATATGGATAAATTTAAGCGCATAGTATCATAATTACGTTGATTCAAAGTATGATACAGTTTAGAGACTGACTTTATTTTAATATTATGAGTTATTTAATTTGAACTAAAGTAAACAAAAGGCTTCTCACTCAGCAAAAGGACTAGATAGCACGTTACTAACTTAATAGTTATTTCGTGTTTTGTTTATTCCCTAAAGGCATTTGTTTTAATAACAAGTGTATTGTAAGAACAAGACTGTGTTGGTTGACCTTTTATACACTGTTAATTTAGATAATTATAACCTTCCAATAGATGATATCTTGGTAATTGTTGCTACAATCCTACAGTAGTGTGTAAACATTAACGGCATTGTATAACCTCGCGATGTTTACATTATAGTAGTAAGATTTTAGACAAAGTATTAACAAATATGTTTCTATGCAAAACAAAATGTTACTTTATAGGTAATCAAGAGAGAAGCATTTCAATCTTCTCCTAAATCAACCAGTTTGCATTATCGCGAAAAAATTTGCACTTTATTACGTATGTAGGCCCCCAAGTGGCAAAACGATAAGTCTGTAGGCTTGTAACACTAAAAACCGGGTTTAGATACCCGTGGTGGGCACAGCACAGACAGGCCATTACGTAGCTTTGTGCTTAACAATAACAAAAACAAACAAACAAACAAAAATACTTATGTAGTCTATATTTTAAGAAGTATTGTCAAACTTATATATTTCAAGTTGAAATAACATTTAAAGCAATAACCTTTTTTTTTTTGAGATACGCTGATTAACTCTTGCATAGAGCGTATGACGTCTCAGCTGAACATTTCAAATGAAATAAAATTATTGTTCTGTCAACAGGGCTGATGTGAGAAATCAATTATAATAATCTCCTTTCTTCACGGTGGTGCCAGGATGAAAAAAAAAAAGACTTATGATGATGAGAAAGTTCAACAACCGTGGATAATTTCTTTAACAAGTAAGTATATATATAACTCAAAAAGTAAAGAATAACTACTGGCAGGGAAGAAGTAGCAGGAAAACATTAGGTCAATACAACTTGTTGAAATTATTTGGCTCCTAGCCAAACGTTAGGAGCCCAATTTGATCATTCATTATTCTGAAGTTACTGAGATGAAATCGTTCGCCTCTAGAGCCAGTGGTGCTACCACCTAATACAAAGAGATACATAGAGAATCTGAACTGTAACATCGGACACGATATACATCCTAAAAATGGCAACAACAGCCATACTTGAAACAGTTCGGAATTATGTTTATGAGGATAAAGTAATGAGAAAAAAAAAAAACAGAACCAAAAGCAAAAATACTATACACGTACAAAGGGTTGAATATGTTACATTAAAACAATTTTGAATATGCAAATACGCAGGTCACGTGACAACCACATTTGATATAAAGTCGCAGTGGAACGACATACATCAGAACTACATTTTCACTAATTGGCATTACGTGTGTAGTGTGATGTCATCGAAAATTGATCACGTTTGGTAAGGATAAGTAAGAGCTCTTTTCGACGCAAAATATTCATTCATTCACATTATAAAGATATCTTCAGAACAGGAATTTAGCCATTTCTAATTTAGCAGTGAAAGACTAGTCATCACTACCCACTTCCAACTCTTGGGCTACCCTTTTACCAACGAATAGATTGACCGTCACATTATAACGCCCCCACTGCTGAAAGGGTGAGCATGTTTGATGGGACGGGAATTCGAACTCGCGACCCGCAGATGGCGAGTTGAGCGCCCTAACCGCCTGGCCATGCCAAGCCAGGAATTTAGACTTTCCAAGAAGGAAATATCCCTTGTACTTAATGGCATTGAAAAACAAAGGAATATGAATCACCTTTGGTCACCAGGACCATTCAGAAAGAGGTCTCTAACAAGTCGTGCCATATCCGTAAAGTGCAGTGTTTTGTAACAAGTGAGAATCCACGAACAAAAGGTTAGTGGCAAAAGACATGTACTTATCCCAGTGAAGAGAACACAACATAACAAAGGAGGATCTCCATTCGGAAAAGAGGCCAGTGGGGTATGGGATCACCAAAATAAGGTTTCCAATCGTACCTCCCGTTCGACCATTGCATATCTCAAGCAACTAGAAAATGAAACGGGCATTTTGGCTATTCCATACGGAGACATGCTGGCCATGTCGACATACGCAGCACTTGTGTATTTCTACCGATAGGACTGTTGAAATGGGTACTAGGAAATCTCGCCCCTTTACACAGTATAGGTTAATTAAAGTAAGCAGAGAGAATTGGTGTGCTTTGGTTATTACAGCCTTATGACGTATCTTTTTTGCAGTGAAACTATATTGTAAGGCTGATGTCAAGATGCACGGTTGTCGGGCAGAGCATGACTGGATGTGCCGACGCGAACTGTAACATCGCAGTGAAGCTTCAAAATCGTCGTTTTAATATAACGCACTCAATCTATGTCATTATATAAAATACCGGTACATATTAAGATGCGAAGAAGAGCAGAAATAGTGAGCCCATACTTTGAAAATGACAGCTTATTAGTTAGAAAACACAGATGAACGTAGTAGCTCTTTTTATTCACCAAAAATGTGTTAACAGCTTTAACCAGATGTAGTTATCATAATTAATCCCCTTTTTTTAAAGTCTCAAACATTTTTGTTTTAACCGCTATGGCGCACAAAGTTTTTTATTTGGTGTTGAAGTTGTGAATATTACGATGTATCAAAAATGGTGTTTTATAAATGTCAATGTCTTATAAAAGTCTGCTATCAAAATTATTTGAAATGAAAATGTATTTAACCCAGCCGAGCTAACGTGGGAGGAAACACAAAGCATAGAACAGCTATTAAAGGCTCTTCATAAAGGAATTTTGTACTGAAACAGCTACGTGTGGTATATTTAAAGTATTATCAAATTTGTTAAAATGTTTGATAATCTTCTCAGTTTTTAAAAACTGTTTTATTTTGTTCGACAGTACTTACAGCATTTAACTTTAAATGCAATGACCTTTGCACGTTATCCTGTATTAAAGTCCAACATAGCCTTATTTCTGAAGAAAATATATGCAAGGCGGTCCAAAACAGGAAGACATGGAAAGGTAAAATACTTTACTTGTATTTTTACCTAACTTTACTAAATTTATATAGAACTAAGAACAAGTTTCTTTTTCTTGTTCTGTGTAGGTATAACCATAAATAAAGGACAACATTAGTCGTATTTTGTCGGTTGTCCCAGATAGGCGAGACTGATATGCAGATACCACGTATCTCATTCTTCTATAGTGGATATTTTTATATTTAAAATTTTTTAAACATTTCTCCAAAATTCTATCTTGGAAAGCAATACATCTTGTTGAGATCGTGTGCTAATTCATCCATAAGCGTTACTTTGTGTAGTATGGCTCGGCATGGCCAGGTGGTTAGGG
>NW_013665622.1:514107-527894 GCF_000517525.1 Limulus polyphemus
CTCGTGTAGCTTTGCGCGAAATTCAAAACAAACAAACAAACTTTGTGTAGTAGCATCAGGTCAAGAAAGATATTTACCATTTCTTGGGATAGTATCGTTGAACATTAGACAGCAGTAGAGAAAGAATGTGAATTAAGAGAACAGTTTTGACATTTTCAACCACATTCGTCCCTCAGCGGGACAGCGGTAAGTTCTTAGACTTACATCGCTAAAATCTGGGGTTTGTTCTCCCGCGGCAGATATAGCAGATAGCCCAATGTTACTTTGCTCTAAAGCAATCAAACAATCAGATCTTTGTCTTGAGCAAGCCAAGACCTGCTGCTGTAGTCCTGTTAACGTTTGATATGCTGTTATGTGTACACCTTCTATTTAGTCAGCCTGTCAGTTCAGAGTAAAGTTTATTTTAATCTTATTTTATTTATATACAGTTTCTTTAATGTATGTCTAATTTAAATACAGCTTATTTTACTTCTTAACTTTAGTCACAATGCAACAGTTTATTTTACTTCTTAACTTTAGTCACAACGGAACAGTTTATTTTACTTCTTAACTTTAGTCACAACGCAACAGTTTATTTTACTTCTTAACTTTAGTCACAGCGCAACAGTTTATTTTACTTCTTAACTTTAGTCGCAACGCAACAGTTTATTCTACTTCTTAATTTTAGTCACAACGCAACAGTTTATTTTACTTCTTAACTTTAGTCACAACGCAACAGTTTTTAATACTAGTACAACTAGCCTTTGTTCAAATTCACTTCTTGTTTCTTTTCCCTCGTTAATAAAGTGTTTACTATTGTTTCAACTTTATACCTGTTTTATGTCTTTCACTCCATCTGCAACAAATCACCACACTCATCCTTACAAATTTCTAGGACAGTGAAACTTCTCGCTGGTGCGGCGGTCAGGTAACTATGAGATAGGTTTATTTTTAGAATAACACAAGACTTCGGAGAACTAACAGTAAGCGTACAACTAGATAAAAAAACTCGATGAAGAATAAAATATGTATAAATGAACCATATCAGCAACTTGTACGCTATAAAAAAAGTCAAAACGTAGCTAAAACACACTATGAACAATATTTCTATATTCGATGACGAGGAACCCACTTTGAGACTAATAATGGTTGGAGACGGTTTGAATGGGTAATGAAGAAAACCTTTAATATATGTTTAACACAACATCAGGTATGTTATGATGACATAACCTTGTCGAAACGTTGTACATTTGCTGTTGTGTTAAACTTATATTAAAGTTTTTCTTGATTACCCATTCAAGCCCCCAAGGTAAACCATCCTTTTCCTTAGTTTCACTTACTCAAGGTAAACCATCCTTTTCCTTAGTTTCACTTACCCAAGGTAAAGAAAAATACTGCATATATTTCATATCGTTCTTCCCTAGTTTCATCAATACAAGATATGGAAATATTAATGGTTGGAGACTAAGTGAAACTAAGGAAAAGGATGGTTTACCTTGGGTAAGTGAAACTAAGGAAAAGTATGTTTTACCTTGGGGTGAAACTAAGGAAAATGATGGTTTACCTTGGGTAAGTGAAACTAAGGAAAGGGATGGCGATAAGTAAAGCTTGTTATTTCTATACGTAAAGGTAAGTTAAACCATAGATAAAGAACATGATACGCAACATTAGTTTTATCTTTCCTTATCTTTGATAGCCCCCCAGTGGCACAGCGGTATGTCTGCGGACTTACAACTCTAGAAACCGGGTTTCGATACCCGTCGTGGGCAGAGCACAGATAGCCCATTGTGTAGCTTTGTGCTTAACTTCAAAAACAAACAAACATTATCTTCGATAAGTGAAACTACCGATAATTTTGGTTTTGTTTTTAGTTTGGGTGAACGAAACTACACAAACATAATACAATGTCAATAGTAGTTTTATTTTCCTAATTTGGAGTAAGAGATTCTACATACAAAACAAAACTTGCAATTCTATTAGGCAGGATTAGAGTAAATAAACATACGAGTTCTTTTCCCTTTTAGTAGTTATATTTTTGTGCGCCAGAAATACCAAGCGTGGGTCGCGCGTATACCCGATTCGATTTTATTACTCATAAGGATCTATACCAGCCTACCCTGATATTGAAATTCTTTTAGGCAGAATTAGAGTAAATTAATCTATGAGACCTTGGGCATGGTCAAGTACATTGGTCGAAAGGGTTTGACCTCCTGAGTCCAAAACTGTAATTCGATCCCAAATCGGCCAAGAGCTATGAGATAAAAGTTTGTACTTGGAAAAACTCACACGAGCAGCTATGCCGCGGCTAAAAAAAAAGACATACAATAGCAGTTGTTTATTTTATCTGTATCAAGAAGGTGAAAATTCCATTAAATAATAGTTTACGTAATGTTGGTTGAGTTGTTCCTTATATTTTGTCAGTAATTTTGTTTCAACCTAAGGTACGTGGAACTATGGAGAAGATAATAGCACATACATACACATTGCGGTTTGCTTTTTTATCACACCAAAATTTTGCATTCAGATTTAAACTTCCCTTTTCCACATAATTAACAAGTACCGCTAGTACGATTATCAATTTACTGGACGCTTCATCTCTTATCTTGCCAAACATCGTAATAGCAACCAAACACTTTAACGTTTGATTTTATGTTTTAGATCCACATTCTATATTCTCGTAAGAAAATCCTCTCACTTCTAATTTTTTTCTTAGTCTAGTGAACCTTATCTTGTTTATAAAATAAATTTATTCTCCGAATTTCCGTTCACTTTAACTAATGAGTTTGAATGTAACAACAAAAAGCTCTCCACAAAACAAGTAAATTATAGGTTCTTTTTGACATGTACTAAGTTGTCTTCGGTCTGATAGCACTTAACATTCATCGTGTTCACCTATAATAATCATGGTCGTCCCACCCCACAAATTCCCTGCCGAAACGCACGTGACACGTGGGTGTTAGCTAGCTCTGAATCTGTACACACACGCACGCACAAAATTTCACCGAACTTCTACTGTTAAACCTTCAACATATATTTCGTGTTGTATGTTATTATAAAGTATATTCATTGAATAACATGTCAGACAAAGGAAACATTGAGGACGTCTAGTTATATTACTCTTGAGTTAAGGACTCTTCAACGGCTAATTACGTATCAAATACATATTTATCTCAAGGTCGAAACTATTTACTCAAAATAACATTCCTGTACTTTTCTAATACTAAATAATTGATAAAAACCACATTATTATTTTTTTTTATCTAGGCTTAATTAAATGCTTCACAATTCTGAAAACACAAAAAGTCTGCACTTGGCTTACAATATGAACATTTTTATTTGTATCTTCATTTTTTTTATAATCCCTACAATGACGTCATATACTTCAATACTACTTTTTTTTTGTAAAACTATACTAGAAACTTAAAATTGTAAGTTTCGGTCTTACATGACAATTTAAATAAACGACATATTTTCTTGACAGATTGTTCTTCGTTAGAAATAATGAGTTGTAGTATAATCAATTGTTAAGTAAAGAAACTGAACTATAGATTCAACTTCAATTGTGGGGACAACAACCCTTGTCTGATGGCTGAATAAGGCTTCATGCCATTGGTTTGTTTGATTGTTTCAGAAATTTCGCGGAAAGCTTCAAAAGGAACTATATACTCATAGCCGTCCGTTATTTTGAATGGATAGTCTAGAGGGAAGGCAGTTAGTTAACAGTACCCACCGCCAGCTTTTGGGTTACTCTCGCTGCACTGAATAGTAGTATTTTACCTTCATTCTTATAGCGCAAACACGACCACAAAGGTTTTTTGCAGCAACGGGACGCGAACCATTAATCTTAGAGTTCACAGTCACGGCTAGTTAGCTACTAGGCCACGCCCGAACGAATACCATTGGCAGAGGCATTGGAATCCTTATAGGTGACTTAACAGTTTTCATACACACAAACAACTGTACACATTACATGCTAATTTCTTACCCATAACTTGAACTGCCCATGATTTAATAATAAAACGTTAGATACTTCAAGTTTATCGTCTTTACACTACCTTCCGAAATTTAAAATGTTGTAAAAATAAATCAATCTGCAATATTAGAATAATGTTACAGGGTGACCACATAACCAATATCTTCTTTAATTACAAAGGTTTTCTCGATAATCTTCAGAAATTAGCTTTCTTATTTTTTTTCACACAGAATTAAAGACTCAACCTAAAAATAAAGATGATAAAAAAACATTTCTTCATTATCTCTTGTGGTTACCGATTGGGAATACAATAATAAGCGATTGAATTGGTTTTGTTGAGAATGACGTTTCAGAAAAGCTGCTTCGTTTTACAATCAGTTTCCTTTTTTAACTTAGATATTTAACTTAGGCATTCTACAATATCTATTTACACAAAAGGCACCAACATCCTTAGACAGACAATAGTAGAGATAGCTGTTACAATCTTAACAAAAGGAGTTATTTTTCAAGAATACGTAACATCGTTAGTCGAGAATGTGTCTTTAAATAGTCTGTCTCAAGAAGCGACAGGAAGTTATTAAAATCGTTCTAAAATTTGTTTAGAAGAACCAAGACATGCTTTGTAAGTAATTTCCCTGTTAAATATTTACTTCAATCCACGTCACTGGAGGATAGCACGTAATGTACACAGACGTCACTGCTAGAATCTTTTCTTTTTATTCAAGCATAATGCCAGGATAAATTATTCAGTTCTAGTTTACGATGGAGTGGAAATCCTTCGTTGATTTGGATAAAAACTATTTTCAGAGATTCCGACACTATTTCATATAAACACTAAAGAATATGTAAGTAAGCCTATGTCAAAACGTTACACACATGTCGAGGACAGGCTGGTCTAGCCTTCAACAAGGGGAAAAACACCACGTCTGTTACTGATGTTATTTAAAATTTGTCATTCATTATCCACGTGCCAGTATATGTTTCAAAGCTTGTTTACAGAAAGAATCCGCGTAATACCAACACTGTACTATCGTTAGTGGAAATCCAATGTCTTCATTTCCGCGAATTACATGAATTTGAAAATCATAGCTCAAACATACGTTTGCACACACGTGCCTTACCTGTTAATAAACGTCTGTAATTATATATATATAAGTTCTCAAAATAAACTTTATCATGCTTATTCACTAATTTAGATATACAATAATAAGGCAGCGGGTAGCTCATAAAAGTGTATTTAATATGTTTTCTTACCGCTAAGGCACTACTATAGGGTGAGAATAAGTAAATTATAATAAAAAACACATTTTGTGATAACATCTGAGTGAAGGTAAAGAAGAGGTAATATTATGTCAACCACACTATATCTAGTGCTGACAAGGCCCTTCGCCCAATACCAGGGCTCTTCAGGTCGGTTTGGATACGACAGACATAGTGTATTAGTTCAAGTTGTTAAAAAAGTGTCTTATTAGCAAGCACTAGAGGATTAACTCTTTATTTTAGTTGGTAGAGCACTAGCCTGGTGTGCAAGAAGTTTCGGATTTAAATCCGAGGCAAGGAAATATACATATATATATCGTGAAAATATAAATTACCTTATTGGCGACCAAGAAACTAGACCTGAGGACGAGCTTTGTTTATGAGAGGGGAAGAATATAGCAGTTTGAGTGGTTAAAAAGTGCCTCACTAGCAAACGCTAAAGAGCTAGCCTTTTAAAGCAGTAGGTAAAGACTTCCCTGGTTCATATGCGACACTAGGGAATATACATTGTGAAAAAATAAATTACCACAAAAGTAATGGCTAGGTGTTATTTGTACTAGGAAATCGAGACAGATATTAAAAGAAATACATAGTATACTGTTTTACCTTACCACTAGGTGTGTTAATATTCTGGGACAGTTAGGAAAGCATAAAAACTGTTTTTATAAGCACTTCAGTCAAAACAGTATTGTTGTTTTCCCGTAGAAAGGTGGGACTGAATAATAAAAACCACGGGGTTAGTGAGGTGTGAATGGAACTAATAGTTCTTTGTCTAATCATAAAGTACATTTCATAGGAAGCCATATTGAGTCTAATCTAGTGATCATCATAAAATCACACATGTCATGGGACATTATTTACAAGATGATAATCAGTCCTTAAGAGTATAAAGCAAGAACTAGCAACTGAAAACAATATTTTTGACTAAACGTACATTCATTTATTTATTTTTCTTCATGCTGGTTAACGTTATTTCGCACCTTTAGATCTAAAGCTATGCATTTTCACCAGCTTCTAAAAAGAGTCCAGATGGAGTGAGTGAACCCACGAGCGAAGAGCTTCAGTATTGATGTCCCATCCTGTGTACCAGGAAATTTGATGAATGATGTTATTCAGATCAAAAGAAAAATAAGTTTGCGAACATTCTCAGATTTACGGGGCACGTGGTGTACTGTGTTATAGAACAGATAGCTCATTAACTAGGGACCTTTTTTTTATTACATAAATAAATATACCTGTACGTTCGTCATGTTCTTGTATTGTATACTGTCGTTACATTTTAACATATTGAAACGTATTAGATAAAAAAGCAAACAAATTATGAATATGTTCACTCTTTGAACACAACTAAAGTAGGACATCAGCTCTAATTTTTTGTAATCAATAAGCTTATCAAAGATTCTTTGTTCAGCGTTATGGTGTCACGGTATTGTAGGACTTTTGTATCTACCTTGTCTTTATCATAGCATATTAAACAACACTGTTGAGGTGTTGCAGTCAGTTAGCAAAAGCGTCACAAACATACCCTCCTTTAAATTACAAAAACATGTTATCAAACAAAACAAACAGTAACAACTATACAAAAAAGGTATCTTTCGAACTTAAAAATTCAAACACTTTAAATGAGTTTATAGAAAAATTTCCAAACGTAACACTTTGTGAAATTAGAAAATATTTTGCAAGGAACATAAACATCCAGACTCTGTTTCTGTTAATATTAGTGCATATAACATAGAACATCAAACCAACAATAAAATGTACAAATAAATATCAGCGTTATTTATTTTTCCAACTAAGAATTCAAATGTTTTAAATGAGACTACAAAGAATTTCCAAACATCGCACCCTGTGGCATTACAAAACATTTTGAATGAAAATAAAAAATAGCATTTGTTATTATAAGAACACAGACCACTAAAAACGTATGGGGTAAACAACTCCTGAATTTCTTTGATTTTTTTAAGTACAAAGCTACATAATGGGCTATCTAAGCTCTGCCCACCACGGGTATTGAAACCTGGTTTTAACGTTCTAAGCCTATAGCTGTTGTGCCACGTGGAAATATATTGTTCATTTATCGATAAATAATTTGTAAAGTATATGTCAGTTCTTAAGTCGTGGTTAGTGTCTATATACTCATTACACAATAACAGAATAAGTTCAAGTGCTGCGTTAAATTTAGTATGTATAAGGTCAAAAATATTAATACTGACTTTTGATCAGAGCAAGCTACCTACATATATTAGAACTAACTAAAAATCAACCTAGTGACGAGTATAGCTAATTAGATATAATGTTCTACAATTCTTACTTATAAAGACTAGAATGCATTGTTTCATTATTTAGGTACCCTCGCTGTAACGATATTATCGGCCGTAATTCCAATAATATCTCATGCAGTTCGGTCATTAAATTAATTCTTGACACATTTGCTAAACTAACAGTAAAAATACCATAGTCGTTTTCTCACGTAAGCTCAGTCTTTTCTAACACATAAAATATCAATATCATTAACCCTTTTTCAAAGTTTTACGTATGAGATTATATAAAAATGGTCAAAAGTTGCTTTAAAATTGGGTGAATTTTTACTTGACTGGAATATGCAATAGCATTGGCTTGCTTGTGTATCAGTCTTTCTTGAACAGCAACGATGAGAAAGTAATGTCTCTGAACTTGATATGGTGATCTTCTCTGAATCATTTTACAAATAAGATTATGTTTGTGTCCTAAAGATCAAGATTAAACCTATTACTAAATATAAGCTCACATCGCGGATTAATATATAGACCGGTTACACTGCATAGAAGCATCGAATAGGTACTATGTAGAAGCACACACCGTTCATTAAAAAGAAGTACAGACTGATACTAAATAAAAATATATACCAATTACTACTAGAAGCACAGATGGGTTGATGGTTAAAGATATAACGCATTTTTTCACCACTTGCATTTAGTGTTTTTAGGCCTAAACGTTTCTGTGGTATTTATAATTGGTTTTAGTAAATGTTCTTGAAATCGATTACGAAAATTGATGTAATCTGATGACTGACATTATAATATCTCAGTTAAAGAGTAATACTACTATGCATTTCTTAAATTTGGATTTCGAAAGGGGTGGAATTCCTTTTTGTGATCCATTGACATTCCATTCAGAAGACCAGGAACGCTAATAGCTTGAACCCTCAAGCGGAGGAACATCGTTCCGGATCGCTCCGCGCTCCAATTTAACTCCTATCAATGTGTATCTTTGTCAGAGAAAATAGTACACTTAATATTGCAATATTGGAGAGATTCGTGAAACGTATAAAGTGTTTTGAAGTCTATATCAGCAGATGGCGATGAAGTTTTATAGTTTAGATTCGTCATAAAATTTATTTCAAATTATTGAATGATAGGGTGTATAATTATAAGCAGTGAATTTTATCTATATTTCAGAGTATGAGAGGTGAAAACTACTCAAATTTGGTCCTTCAAATTGGCTCCTTTTCAATATTTTGCATTATTTAAATAAAATATATGTATTGGATGGTTTATCTATACTACAGCATCAGCCCTATAAACTGGTATAGGAAACTTTGCTTCATTTTTATTCCTCATGGAAAATTTTTAATTGTTCTAGAATGTATTGTTTGCTTTCTTTCTTTTGTTGCAGTTTTAAACATTAGTAAAACACACACACATATATATATATATCCACCAACCTTCCATTTCTCAATACGTGTTTTAATGCAAATCATAGTGTTATTGCGAATATTGAATAAAACGATGACGTATTTTCAAACTGAGAAATAACTTACCTGGAGAATCGAACAGTTTCAAATGTTGCCCACCTCTCTCAGTTATTCAATCTGTTGAAAATCGTTGTATCAAACTAGCTATAATGATTACTTACTATATTTGTTTTAGCAGAACAGAAGACGTAAACGTATTGGGAGCAACTGTTATGTTAGCTCTCGTTTATTCAGATCATGTGCTAATCAAAAATTCTGAAATACGCAGCACGTGTTCATAGGCTTTTCCTTTGATAAGTTCAAGTTCAGACAAAATGCAAGAATATTCACGAAAGCTATACAATAAAAGCCAAGTGTCAGTCGGTCACACTCGATGTCTCCGAATTTCTTGAGTTACACGAGTCAAATTCCACTTTTTCTCCTATAACACTTCATTTTTTTGTTTGTTCGTTCCAATTTTAACGTAGGCTAACATAGGCGTAAATAGCTCCTAATTTTCGGCACTTTTTCTGTTATATAAAAGTCTGTCAAGGAGGGAGTTTTTATACCAAGGATTTATTTAGCACCGAGTGAAATTAACTTGCCATTTGTTATAAAGAGAAGTGTTGAACGTTGATCGAGTATTTACAAGAAATGTGGTTTTAATAGAATTTTTGCAATTGATGTGATTAGAAAATAACTGAGATCAATGAATGCTGGGACAAGGATCGATGCTGGGAAGAGACAGTTTTTCGGTAAAGTAGATAAAACTCATGACATCATACGCTTTGGTTTCCCGATACTAGAAGGCCCTTTATTTTTCTTATGTCTGTTTACGGGCGGCAAAGTTGCAAATGAATATTGGAGGATTCAGATTTGGTAGCCTTTGGTTTCCCGTCATTTTTCATTGGATATAATTTTCGATTTTCTACCTCTGAGAATTTTTAATCGAATATCTGGATCATAGTTTTTTTTTTTTCATAATTTTGTATTTATTCATATAAAACACATGGTTTGACTTATTTTGGAAATTATGTAATTATAAGCATGATTAATTTAGCTCCATGAAATGCAATGCCATTGCCGAAATCAGTGACTAAGCCTCCTGAGGTTCTTGTACTAAGTTTTCAAAATCTTCTATAACGTTAAGGCTATAAAATATAGACATAAACTTATTGAGTTCCCTATGTTGGTCGTCCTACCTTCCGCCTACGGTTACACATTACACAACCAATTATCATTTGTTGATATACCTATTAAAACAGCCAAAATCTGATACTCATTTACGGTACTGACTTTGTCTCTCTAAATTACCCTGATATTGTAGCTTTCGTTATTCCATACAAATGATTTATTTATGTTCATATTACTACTCTCTCTCTTGTCATAAGTATTGGTTTTTATTTTTAATGGCCAGCCTTGGTTAAGTGTTTGTCTTATCTCAAATACTTTGTGGTATGAATTGACTGGTCACGGATACTCCACATTTTGGTTTTCCTAATTAATAACTTGTTATTTTCTTTTATGTGAGAATCAGGAAAATCTTTTGTCTGATATCAGATTAAACCTTACGCACAGCCTAGTTGTACGGAACGTACGAATGTGCGTAATTACTACTTGTTTTCTATCTACGCAAAAACACATAAGAACGATAAACATACGGAAATCTTTAAGAGGTTGCAAGAATGATATGAGTAATACATATCCCAAAAAATGATACAACTAATAGCTTGTCGAAAAAACATGAACACGGGGGGGGGGGCATATTACTATGAGTTTCTTAACGAGCGAAGTGGTAGAAGTTTCTAGAGCTTTGCTTATAACGATTTGTTCATATGGTTGTTTGTGGAGTTAGTTATTATTTTTACTGTGTACTGAAAATAATAAAAATATATATACAGCATACCATAACATATTGTTTGTACCACCATATTTATTGATATTATAACATCCACAGAGAAAGAATTGCCCAATGGAAAAAGAGACGCTAGCAAAAAGAGGATAAAAGATTGAAAATCTGAGTCAGAAAATGATAGTATTTCGTAAGTATGTCGTGAGGGCTTAATTTCTATTCATTGAAACATTAAATAGGAAAATTACACGAATTTTATCGAAACCGGTTTTTCAGGGGAGATTAACGAGTTACAGCAAAACAAGTCGGTCTAAAAAAATTAATTATGAAAATAGTTAAATATGGTTTATAACTCAGAGGCAGTTCCCTAAACAAAAATAGAAGCACCTATGTACTCAATAAAATATAGAAAATATCAAGAAAAATTACATAATTTATGCAATAGAAGCAGAAGAATTGGACTAGACATCATTATCGTTGGAAAGAACGTCAGAAATATTCATTGTGTTCAATTCAACACTTTTAAAACAAACATTATTAATCATTTTGATAGGTAATGACTTTTCCTGCATGAAAACAAACTTATAGTAATGTTAACTGCTAGTGTCATTGAAACCACACTGTGGTGTTAAGTTACTTTGCATGAAAAAATTTATGTTAAACACATGAATGTTGAAGTGTGTCTTGATGTGGTAAAACACAAGAATGTTGATGTATGTTTTGATTAATCAAACAGATAAATGTTGACGTATGTATGTTTTGATGTGTTCAAACACATACATTTTGAAGTATGGTTTTATGTGTTCTAAGACATGAATGTTGAAGTGTGTCTTGATTTGGTAAAACACAAGAATGTTGATGTATGTTTGATGTGTTCAAACACATACATTTTGAAGTATGGTTTTATGTGTTCTAAGACATGAATGTTGAGGTGTGTCTTGATGTGGTAAAACACAAGAATGTTGATGTATGTTTTGATGTAATCAAACAGATAAATGTTGACGTATGTATGTTTTGATGTGTTCAAACACATACATTTCGAAGTATTGTTTTATGTGTTCTAAGACATGTATACAGTTACTGTCAAAATGAACAGACAATTTATAACAAACCACAATAAATAAAATAACTATAGACACTAAAACAAAAATTAATAAACGGACAGTTAATTATACAAACAGACAAATGGAGCAAACAAAAAAACACGAACAATTATCAAAATGGATAGAAAAGATAAAACAAATAAATAATAAAATGAATGTAAACAGACAGTAAGACTGGAAAAAGGTGAAACGGAAGGTTAGGGCTATTTAGACAGACAGGCGATAAAACGAGCAGTTAGTAATACGAATAAAAAAACAAACTTATTACGAAACGGGCAACTAGTGAAATGGAAATATAATTCACCAAACAAACAATAAAATAAATAGTTTATGGCACAGCTAGTTTTGAGTTTCAAGGTAAAGTAGGGAGATTATAAGATTGGATTGTGAGTCACACAGATTTTGAGTTCAACTTGTTTTACCCCAAAGCTATATACTGGGTTGTCTGCATTCTGTCCACCACGGGGAATCGAATCCTAAATTTTAACATTGTAAGTCAGTAAACTTACCGCTGACGCACAGGGAGGATAAGTTTGAAGTCCATAAATGAATTTTACTTTTTTTATTATCCACGTAAACATTATATCCATATATTTGGCTTGCAGTACTGATGTGTAATAAATTGCTGTAACTTCATCACCTTGAGTTCTAAGTGGTCTCATCATTTTTGAGATTCATAAGATCTCATAATCAATTTTGGTTTATCTTGGCTTATTATTGGAAAATGAAGTTCATTTTTTTTCTTTTTTCAATCACTAGTTCTCTTCTGTAGTTCGTTGATGGAAGATATTTTCATAGACATAATTATACCCTAGTTAATTTTTAAGGCGTATGCGAGCTGTGTGTTTACTAACTACTTATAAAAGATTATTTGGTGGGCTACAAAAATCAAATAAAAGTCTGTCGGGTATACAGTCACTTTGAAGCGCTGCTTACTGATGAGCACCCACCTCAGGTGTTGTCCTTTTATTTACGTTTGTGGGTCACTGAAGTGGGCAAATTTCCTTGCAAATTTCTTCTCAAGCACGATTGTTTGATTGTTTGTTTGTTTTGGAATTTCGCGCAAAGCTACACGAGGGCTATCTGCGCTAGCCGTCCCTAATTTAGCAGTGTAAGACTAGAGGGAAGGCGGCTAGTCATCACCACCCACCGCCAACTCTTGGGCTACTCTTTTACCAACGAATAGTGGGATTGACCGTCACATTATAACGCCCCCACGGCTGAAAGGGCGAGCATGTTTAGTGGGATGCGGATTCGAACCCGCGACCCTCAGATTGTGAGTCGAGCGCCTTATCCACCTGGCCATGCCGGGCACCTCAAGCACGAGCGGAACTCTTTGTGAGGTACTTATTTAAGTGCTTATTACTAAGGTGCACTATATAATTTTTACACAACAAGCATCTGTTCATCATTACTTTCAGAAAAATTTAATTAAAGCGATGGGAAAAGAAAGTAACAGCAAGTCCTTCATGAACGAACGCCAATGCAATTGGCACAACCAACATTATATAAATCACGAGCATTAATTTTTTTTTTCAGAATATCATATTTCTCAATATCAGATGTAACTATTACCACGAAATGGCGCAACAAATCCTTTAAAGATTTTAACTCTAGCCTGGTTTAGTTATATCGTCCACAATCGAAACCATAAGCCTGTGGTAACTACAAAGACGTATATGATAATGAAAATTATTCTTACTGGAAAACGCAATGGAATGTTACATGTGTATAGAAGGTTTTTTAAAGAAAGAAGCGACAATCTGTAATCACACACCTCTTAAATAAAAACTATAAATATATTATTGTCTATCGAATTTCCATTATAGAAACTTACCGTATTTTTCGGAATATAAGACGCACCCTTATTTTGAAGACAAAGTTTTGGGGGAGAAAAAAGCTACAGTC
>NW_013665622.1:528846-541625 GCF_000517525.1 Limulus polyphemus
TGACATCAAATTTTGGGGTAAAAAAGTGCGTCTTATACACCGAAAAATACGGAAACTGATTTGTTTGTTTTGAATTTCGCGCAAAGCTACATGAGGCCTATGTGCGCTAGCCGTCCCTAATTTAGCAGTGAAAGACTTGTGGGAAGGCAGCTAGTTATCACCACCCACCGCCAACTTTTGGGGTACTCTTTTACTAACGAATAATGGGATTGACCGTCACGGCTGAAAGAGCGAGCATGTTTTGTAGGACAGGGATTCGAACCCGCGACCTCTAAGATTGCGAGTCGAGCGCCCAAACCACGTGGCCAGGCCATAGACATTTGATGTTTATGCTTATTATGTTTACTCTCTACATTGAATGTTTTAAACTTTTCTTTTCAAATTTATAAATTCGTTTCAATACAACATTTTTTTACAGTAATTTCAAAAATGTTTGTCTTATATATGCAGTGTTAACTTTCATAGTATTATCTAGTTTTCGTGATTTTAAAGATACTCTCGTGTTTGAAATAACAAAGTAATGAATTTGTTTTAACGAATCAGAAGAAAGCGATGGCATTTATAAATAATAATCAATTTTTCTCTTCAACATCAAAAAGTTTAATATTCATATTTCACAAGAGGAAGGAAAAATAAAAAAACGTTTGGTGGAGCCTTACCAAACTGATTTCACTCTGTTATGATTGATCCACTGTCACTCTCCACGCCGCGTATGGCAGGTTATTACGAGTCCGTTCCTTCTTTTTCGGCAGTTAAACCTGCATTTCCAAACATATGATTACCTGGTGCCGACTAGTTATCTTTATGCTGCCTCCTCCTGTTAGATAAAAGCTTATTCAGTTTAACCCCTTTTAATTATAACCGGTTTGAGTCGAGGTCTAACAGGTTATCCGTCGTATGAAACTTAACCGTATGATGTACAATAACAAGCGCCCCTGGCTTCTTCGAAGATACTTGTCCCCGAAGCTGGGAGGTTCAAACTCTCTCACTTTATTTGTGTCTTGGGATTTTCTATTTGACTTTCTACAGTTTCAGCGTATATGGTGGCGCCACCAAGTGAAAGTTATATTTAAGTAGTTGAGTCCGATTATTTTTTTTTGACTAAACTGAAAAACGTAAAATGCAAAACTTACTGAAAATGATACTGATAATAAATTGATGTTAACCTCTATATACGTTTATTTATCCAGATTAATACTTTTAGGTCGGTCTTAATTTAATGTTGTGTGTATTCTAGACTTGTTGAGAAATCTGCTGGTATCATTAGAAATAACCGTAAGAAATCAAATGAATAAATAGCATTAACCGATCTAAATACTTTACGTTAGATGGTTACTGGGTAGTGTAATGAACAGAAGTGGTAATAATGGTTACTCTTCCTTACTCTCGAAAGTGCGGTAATTGTTTTTATCTCTTGGAAGATTGGAAGAATATTAATACAAGAAAAGCAACAACTGAACTATAAACACCGTGAAAGTAATGAAAGTTATAGTGAAACTATTCTTGTAGAGATTTCCCGAATTGTTTTAGTATATGAGAACCTATCCTAAAATAAATACTATTTCATATATTTTTGGAATGTTAAATAGACTTTTCTGTATCATCCTTAATAGATTTGTTTTGTTTTTGAATTTCGCGCAAAGCTACACGAGGGCTATTTGCGCTAGCCGTCCCTAATTTAGCAGTGTAAGACCAGAGGGAAGGCATCTAGTCATCACCACCCACCGCCACTCTTGGGCTACTCTTTTGCCAACGAATAGTGGGATTGACTGTCACATTATAACGCCCCCACGGCTGAAAGGGCGAGCATATTTGGTGGGGATTCGAACCCGCAAACCGCAGATTGCGAGTCGAGTGCCCTAACCACCTTGCCATGCCGGGCCAAATCGATTTGTAAAATACCTTTCAAACCTTATAGTTCTGTTTAAACACTTAGGAAAAACCTCATAATAATTTGATAAATTTCAACAAAATCTTGTGGGTATGCAGAGGTGTATTCCCAGGAGTTCCAATGCTAAAAGTCATTTTGTTAAGCCCTAGAGCTATAGCAGGGCTGAAATTATTTCCTGGGTAATATTATTAATTCTATTATTTCAGAATGTAACTTCCTAGTTTATGACCATCACGGCGTTTTCTGATTAATAAAACATGCTTAAATGGTTTAAAGATGACAGTACAGCTCGAAACGTTTATTATCGTACGTTCACGTAATGTTTTGTAGCACTCGTTGAAAATGTATTTAATTGTCAGTTGAATCGTTGAATACAAAGCATCCGGTAAACGTGTGTTTGGGTTAACGTGTATTACAAAGAGGCAGTCAAGCATGTTTTGTACTACGTTTTAGATGTATTTCACGATACTCTAATAAATATATAGATAAATATATTTAAAAAATAAAAGGTTGATGTTTTTCGATACACACAATAGTAACAAACATGAATAGGTTTACTTTCCGAATGTGGTGCTATCTGTTGACAGGAATGATAGATAAAGCAAATTTGTCTTCTTCACAACACGTGAGTTATTTATGTTCCTAATGAGGGTTAAAAAGTAATTTACAGATTATAAACAACTTAAGTGTTATCACGGATCTAGTCAAGACTAATTTAAGGCAGTGTTTTTAGTTTTAATATTTTAACTATAGTAAAGATATCGATAAAATAGCGAGAATTGCACAGAGGGCAACTAGGCAATCGTTGTTTCGAACTGTTTTAATTTATTATTATTGTAAACAAGAAGTATTAGTTTACTTTGTTTCAAACGTTCCATGTATAGACGTGTTTTGGGTTAAAGTTATAAATAAATAGGGTTAAGAGAGACGATTTGAATATTATGGGTAACAAGTTCCACCTCAGAAACTGTAATTGTACAAATAATCATAAAATATTATTTGTTTCTTGAAAGTTAATAAAATGTTATTAGAAATTTCAGTTTGTTCTAGCAAAGCTTATTACATCTAGGTTTTATTACGGTTATCAATAAATACGTTACTTGATCCTGTTGTCAAAGTTAAAGTTTTTTTTTTCTCCCTGAAGAAACGAAACCTGAAAGTAGTTGGGATTTGAAGCCGCGACTTTGTGTGTTGGGTAAAAGCAACTGCGAAGTAAGCCCAAGCTCATGTTCTGATCCCGCTTTTGTTGTCGCTTATTTTTTTTCTTATTTTTTTCAAACAACAACAACAAAACGCGAAAAAAACGAATTTCGTAGAATTGTGTCATTAGCTGAGGTTTAGTCCAGTGGATGTCTGCCTTTTTCCCTTTTTGACTAAGGATCCATCTGTAAACACTGATGGCTAGTCGCGACCCAGTAAGTAGCTCTAGTGCAAAAAAAAACACGTGGTTTAGGCTTACTCTATACTTTTAAATAAACTATTATGTATTTCTGTTCGCAACCTTTCCCAACTTTCTGACAATCAAATTTTGGGTCGCGATCCGGTTAACGAACGCTGATCCAGTGAACTCGATGGAACGAAATGCTGACTTTTCGTTTTTAGGAAATATGCTTTTACAATGTGCTTTGACTTTCTTTTGGTCATTTAATGACGAATGATAACCAAAATTAGCAATGACTGATTACCTCTATATTTATTGCTAATGGAATATTCTTTCAATTAAATGATTCCCTAACTGGTCAGTTGTAAGTTTACGGACTTGTAATGCTAAAATACGAGGTTTGACTTCCCATGGTGGATGGATCACAGACAACCTATTGTGTAGCTTTGCACTAACAGAAACAAACCTTTAAATGGACACTACAGTAATTATATTTTACTCCTGTGTGATCGCAGTAATTAATTTAGTTTTTGTCATTAAATATTGGCTTATAAGCAAAATTAGCCAGTAAGATACAGTTATGTTATAGTTATGTTTTTTTTAGTTTTGCGCAAAGCTACATGAGGGCTATCTGCGCTAGCCGTCCCTAATTTAGCAGTGTAAGACTAGAGGGAAGGCAGCTAGTCATCACCACCCAACTCTTGGGCTACTGGTTTACCAACGAATAGTGGGATTGTCCGTCACATTATAACGCCTCCACGGCTGAAAGGGCGAGCATGTTTGGTGTGACGGGGATTCGAACCCGCGACCCTCAGATTGCGAGTCGAGTTCCCTAACCACCTGGCCATGCCGGGCCCAGCCAGTAAGAGTAGCAGAAGAAACTAAATATTTTGATACATTGCACAACAATAAGAATAATTCTCTGCTTAAGTTTTCTAATTTTAATTCTGTAGTTGTTATGTCTACTTCTGCTTATTCGGCTGTTTGCGCTGGAGTTTAAGTACAAGTTCATATTGATGGTTTTCGATGAATTCCGATACTAATGACAGATTTCAAAATCTTTCAAGTAAGCACTGTTTGGGCTTTGGGACCATTTTATTTATTCATTTATTTTTGATACCGTGAATTTCCGGTATTTAATGTCATTTCTAGTTAATGAATACCGTTCAATCTGAGGATGCAATTAGAGGGATTTAAACTTCTTGTTTTTAATCGAGTTTCCTTTCGACTCGAACTTTTAATTGTTTTTGAGCTCATATACTAACAAAAGATGATAACCATCACGATTCATTCGACTACCGAAACCATTGTTACTGACTCTACAGATAATTGTGAGAAAGGAACAACCTGATCCTGTAGACAGCTGAAAGATGTGCAGAAAAACGTTAAAAAGATCTGTAACCCCCACCCACTCCCCAAAAATGCTTACAATTTGACGTTCTCAACGTCATTATTTTCATTTGATCCTTTATTAATGAGAGCTCACTTCTTGAAGAGATAATTCACATCTTAGTTTGCTTTAATTTTTCTCCAGCTATCTTTACACACGGATCGGGCATCGTCGATGCGCTAAATCCAATGTTTTCTTGTTACCATGGTTACTGTGTCTCTAATGGCAACCGGAGCCCACTCCCACTAATAGAGCTTTTCTATTGGAGTTCTGGAGTGGCGCAGTGTATCCCACCTCTGCATACATGTGACGTCATCATTTCGAACCACCAAGAAGCTGCTGTTCCAAGATGGCCGAACTTTGATGTTCATTCTACAGCTTGACTACTGAACATCACCGAAAATAGTGAAAACCATGAAGATTGTATATCGACTCAACTGTCATTTAAGGTAAGAGCTAAGGCGTTTCTGTTTTTCGTTACATCGACCATAATAAGTAATGTTACTCTGTTCAAATTGATAATCAACAGAACAACAACAACTGTTCTGTGACTGTGTTTTAAAGCATCTCCTAAATCTTTTCCATGCTACAATACAATAAAAAAATGTTTAAAAAAGGAAACTAAATAATTTTATCCAGAACGTGTCTAATCTCGACCAAGTTGAACACTTATTTATCTATTTTCACTTGTAATATTATTATTAGGTACCATTATTTTGAGAGTTCCCTGATGTCAATAAGCAGTTAAGTATATAACAATACGGAATGTAATATAACATTTGACACAACGTTTTTTAGATTAAGTTTTACAATATGTATTCTCCTACGCAAATTCGATTTCTTTTAGCATCAAATGGATAGCTCATATAGAGCGACGTAATCTAGATAATTTCTGGAGTCTTCATTTCGACCATGTTCTCCCCCCTTTTTTCACTGGAATGCAGCAAAAGCACTAGTGATGATTTCCTCAGGGGTAAATTAGAGCTACTCGTAATCATCTTAAGCTTGTTTCATAGTGATTCCCATGCAACGTTGTCACGAGGGATCTTTAGACTCAGAAAGCAGCATCTTCTCTTGAGCATCCCCAATGTCCTGTTTTATTTCTTTAAAACAGTACATAATGGGGAGCATTTTCCTGCAGACATGATGTAAGCAGCTTTTCTAACTGAGATATTTGCAATAATATAGATACATGTGTACACATTAGAACGCTAAAACATCATAAAATTACATCTGGGTAGTAATATTTTCTAAAAAAAAACAAAAGCTTTTACAAACGCAAAATATTTCTTAAAATTGCTGATATTAGAACGTAGATCAGTCATTTTACGTATGAATTACAATTAGGATAATTCTAGATTCTAGTCACTATGTTATGTTATCAAAAACTTTTGTTTATGATCCTAAATGCCATTAAAATAATTTACTCTCATCTTTGTCAAGGTATTGACAGCAAAATTAATGAATTTTTTTGGCCAAATTTAATATGTACCCACTGTGCGAACTATCTTTTGCACTTAAGATAAATTATATATTATGAAAAAACTGTTTATTTTCCTCCCGACCAACAGTACATTATTGATCGCCAACTGTGTAAGCTCCAATACACGCAGCTTCGTCCACTGACATTTGTCGTGATAGCAAATAACTCGTTGTCGGTTAGCCTATTTAAATATACTAAGCTAAAAAAAAATATTAAAATTCAATTATGGTAAATTTCTGTTTCTGGGAAATTCTAATTACGGAAGTGATGATAGGATTTAAAATTATGCTGGACTAAGCATGTTTTTTTTTTTTTTGCTGGTTGTCTCTAAATATAACACTGCTGATCAACCCAGTTATACCCTCGGGCAATTAAACTTCTTTGGAAACGCATTTATCCCTATATATTGTTGTTATTTATCTTTCGCGTGTGTGGAGTTTTTTGTGTTTTGTGATATTTGTATCTGAATTGAATAATTTGTATTGATTGCTGACTTTGGAAGAGGAATGATGTTCCTGGCATACTAAAGTTAGTATCTGATACTTCACGATATTAACTGTTCGTGACCAATTTTAGTGCCTCATACTGATGCTCGGTTATGGCACTTACTGCTGTTACCAGCTATTGATACTTCTTACTGTTGCCTGATGTTGGTACATAAAATTGTAAAAAATACTAAATAAATAAATAAAACTGGACGAAAATCTAGGTATTTCATTGCCAAGTGCTCATACTTATGTTGATAGCTGAATATCCTATTTTGATACCCAATATTGACTCATAAGATTAGTATTAAACGATGGTACTTTATTTTGTAACTTAATATTGCTGGTTAATGGTGGTATATCATTTTGGTACTTTATGTTGTTACTTAAATTTATACCTGATTTCAAACTTGATAGTATTACTTGGTGATGATAACATAACATTACTAACTGGTTTTTATGATTAATGTCATCACATGATAATCATCTTACTTAGTTTATTAGTATCAACTTGATTTTGAAATTAAATGCTCGTTTTTGATGCTGCCAGCTCATGTTGGCATGTAGAAGTCTGATTTCAGTTCTCAATGTTTGTAGTTGATAACGGTACATTATTTTATTGGCACTTTACTCCAATTCTTAACGTTTATAGCTAACGCAGAATTTAATTTTGTTGGTACCCGATGCCTGTTTTCTTAATGTCTATAACTAATGAGTACACTTATTTGATTAGTATTCGATGTGGGATTTTAGCCGCGGCATAGCGAATCATAGAATGGTTCTGAGTTTTTCAAGCACAAACTTTTAGCTCATAGCTCCGTCATTTCTTGACCGATTTGAGATCAAATTACAATTTTGGACTCAGGAGGTCAAATCCTTTCGAATGATTATTTGACCACACCCAAGGTCTCATAGATTAATTTACTTTAATCCTGCCTAAAAGAATTTTAATTGGAGGGTAGATCTCCTGATGAGTAATAAAATCGAATCCGATATATGCACGCCCCACGCTCGGTATTGCTGGCGCACAAAAATATAGCTAATAAAAAGGAATAAAAGGCCCCATAGATTAATTTACTCTAATCCTGCCTAAAAGAATTTCAAGCGCCTCTGCAATTGAGGATTCCCTCTTGTTTACGTTCGTACTCACGCTGTACAAAGCTTTGAAACCTGATGCTGGAGCCTAATATTAGTATCTGATGTTGTTACCCGATGTTTGTTCTTAGTATAGGTAGCTTTTGTTTGTTTTGTTGGATTTCGCACAAAGCTAGATGAGGACTGCGGCGCTAACTGTCCCTAATTTTGAAGAGATAGACTAGAGGGATGGCAGCGCTAATCAATAACATCCAACTAACTTACCCGATGTTTGTTCTTAGTATAGGTAGCTTTTGTTTGTTTTGTTGGATTTCGCACAAAGCTAGATGAAGACTGCTGCGCTAACTGTCCCTAATTTTGAAGAGATAGACTAGAGGAATGGCAGCGCTAATCAATAACATCCAACTAACTTACCCGATGTTTGTGCATTACCGTACATTATTGTACTTAATTGGCACATTATTTATCTGGTACCTGATATCAGTTCTTAATGTTTGTGATTTACGAGGCTCATTAATTTGTTTACACCTGATATGAGTTTTTAATATCTACGCCCGATGATGTAGTTGGTGGTTATTCGACAGACCGAATAGTATAGTTTACTGTTACTCTTATAAACGACCAAAGAGCGGAGCGCGATTTGTTTTTTATTATTATTTTGCGATAACGGAACTCAAACCACAGAACCTCAGCTCCACTGTCCTGCAGGCTTACCATTGCACCGCACTCAGCCCTAATATCAGTAACTTCTACAAGTATTGTTTGATGATACTTAATGTTGGAACTTGACTTTGTTGATGAATGATTGTTGTCATACTTCATTGTCGGGGCCAAAAATCACTACTAGGCGAGTTAAGCATCTCCTAAAATCCCCCCTCACGGCTTTAAGTATTATAAACGTAATTAATGTAAATAAATATATAATAATGAAATGAAAATTCTTGTGCATGTAGTATTTTTTTGTTGAAATATCACACACGGATTCAGTAAAAATATTGAAGTATATCTTGCAAAATTTCTTTTTCTGGACTAAGAGGATAAAGCCCCACACTGAACAGAGTCCCCAAAACTACTTTTGTCTAGCTAACAGTCGGGTACCATTTTTGAAACCGTTTGTGGTAATGCTACGTTAACCCACAAGAACTTACAGACATTTTGTTGATGTATGATATTCGTCTTAAACTGTTATACATACAATTAATGCCTGTTTCCCTAGAGCAATATCTGATTTTATTATGACATTTGCTCATAAACTGAGGTATAATCTCGGTACCTTATTTTTAGTCCTTGTTATAAGTAAAAAAAAAGAGAGAAAATAGAATACACGTAAAATACGAGACATGATTGGCTACAAAAACGAACACTAGGTGAAAAGAAACAAACACAGTAAGCACTTAAAACTTGTTTAATGTCGGATATACAGCGTATAATACTTAAGGTTACAACGTTTCACCAAGTTAACTTGGCATAATCCGGTAATACAACTACTAGATTAACCTGGTGAAATTTTGTAACCATAAATATTATACTCTTTAATCCGTCAATAAACAAGTTATACGATTGTATATATTTCTTGAAAATTTCTTTTCTTTTTTTACCAGAGGTGAAATTAAAAAAGAGGAACTGTGACATAGAGGCCTAATGCTTTATATTATTGCTGTGGATTGCAGTTTCGTCTATTCAAGGCTCATCAGCAGAGCTTGGGTCAGCACACCAAAAAGATACCACTAGGCCTCGTATAAGCAGTTTTACATAACAGAGTACTTCCTGTAATCATTGTAAAAGGGTAACAGGTGTTGTAGGTTGCGTCATACAAAGATACACAGTGGACTATCTGCATTTTTACCATCGCGGGGAATGGAACCCAGGATTTTAGCAACGTAAGTCCGTACGCTTACCGCTGACCCACCGGGGATAATGGTAACGAAAACAAAAATAAAAACTGTAAATGAAATTTAAGGATTATATGTGAAAAACGAGAGAACGAAATAATAAAAAATATATAAAAAACGGGGGATTCACCAATTATATAAAAAAATAAATGATCGGTACATGAAAGCAATTTTTGTTTGTTTGTTTGTAATTAAGCACAAAGCTACACAATGGGCTATTTGTGCTCTGCTCACCACGGGTATATATATATATATAAAGGTTGGTGACGTATTGGTATATAGCGTGACTTGGCCACTCGATAGAACATATGGTTTAAACATAAGCCCCATTTTTTATGTATATTAGCCAACTTGTGACATAAATTAAGCTGGTATGATATTTCACTGTTAAAGGAAATAAAAGAAATAAAGGCACAATTACCTATTCCAACTTCGCACTGCTAGTTGAATGGTATAAAAAAGCACTTTAGAAATATAACATTACATTTATAAGTGTCCATATCACTTTCATAAAATACTTGTTTATTCTGCGAGCATACATATTTGTATAATTAAATCTGCTTTTATGATTTAATAAACATGATACTTTCATCCATAATGCTAATAGGGTAACAGCCGAGTCAATAGCTCACATAAAAAAGAAAACCTGTTCTTCTTCGTTTTATTATTTTTATGTCAATATTTGTTAATAGCCCCCCCCAGTGGCACAGCGGTATGTTTGTCCGTGGTGGGCAGAGCACAAATAGCCCATTGTGTAGCTTTGTGCTTAATTACAAACAAACAAACAATTTGTTAATATCTGGACTTGCTTCTTATTTGAAAATTACAAATTTCTATTAGTGATGGAACAGGGCTGGCGCTAGGGAGGTGCTGGGGGTGGGCCTTGCACCCCGAAATTTCACTCTGGCCCATCCAAATTCATTCTCCTTAGCGTTTTAAAAAAATGATATTATCAATTTTTAAAAAACTTATGTTTATTTTTATATTCACTAAGAAGAATCAACAAAAGCTCCCCACCCCTCCAATGGAAGAGGAGTTGGAGCTGTTTTAAATGGTAAACTCATTATACTTCAAATATTTTTGGATGCCACGGTTTCTTACTTACTTTCATTTCGTATTCAAAAGTTCAAGAGTTCCCTTTGAGATCGAGTCTGTGTCACTATGTGATACAAATGAAATTAAATATTGTCAAAATTTCCCGGGCTATATTGTACATTCTCACAAAGAAAAAAACAACAACAACATTTGTTTAAATTTAACTTTACAAGACATCCTCTGAATTTGAAGTGCACATGTCATAATTTGTTACATTAAGTAGTTTTCAGCAGAAAGCGTCAGGGGTGGCGCCAAAGGTGGGGGGGGGGGTGAGAAGGCTACAATCACTTTAAAATTTGTCTTACCCACCTCAACCAGCATGTCTAACACACACCTCAGCCTCCCTACCTGGAAAAGGCTGGCGCCGGTCCTGAAAAGCGTCTAAGCCTATTTCCAAAAGAAACCCAGGAAATGTTAAAAGAGTTAGTTGCACATTAAATTGTATTATCTTAGTAAGAATGTAACTAGCTAACACCTAATTTAATGTTACCTCGTACTAAGATTAACGTTTATAAACACGTGTTACAGTATTATAAGTTCATGTGTGAATTATGATAAAATAGATTTGAGAATGGAAAAAATCATCTGCATTTTATTCCTTTGCGTCGGTAAAATCAACTTACGCTGGTCATACATCAATGTAGTTTGAAAATCAATTTTTTACCGACAAATTGATTTAAAATGACTAGATAAATACAATTATTGTAAGCCAATGTGTTTGTTCTTCTCAGATTTCTGAGGAAGAATAAACACATTGGCTGGCAATAATTGTATTCAACTATTCATTTTAAATCTGAGGAAGAACAAACATGCTGGCTGACAATAGTTGTATTCAGCTATTCATTTTCTTTAAAATGAATAGCGGAATACAATTATTGTCAGCCAGCATGTTTGTTCTTCCTCAGATTAAAATGAATAGCTGAATACAATTATTGTCAGCCAATGTGTTTGTTCTTCCTCAGATTAAAATGAATAGCGGAATACAATTATTGTTAGCCAGCATGTTTGTTCTTCCACAGATTAAAATGAATAGTTGAATACAGTTATTGTCAGCCAATGTGTTTGTTCTTCCTCAGATTAAAATGAATAGCGGAATACAATTATTGTCAGCCAGCATGTTTGTTCTTCCTCAGATTAAAATGAATAGCGGAATACAATTATTGTCAGCCAGCATGTTTGTTCTTCCTCAGATTAAAATGAATAGTTGAATACAGTTATTGTCAGCCAATGTGTTTGTTCTTCCTCAGATTAAAATGAATAGTTGAATACAATTATTGTCAGCCAGCATGTTTGTTTTTCTCCACTATGTTAAAATGGGATAGAATTTTATTTAAAAAAAAACATTTTTATTGCCATGCTTTCAACGTTGCTTCGAAACATATTTAAAAATACTACTGGAACAGAATGGTTGGTTTTCGTTTCTTTCTCAAAACTAATCATTGTATTGTCACATTATGTAAATACCCCACACACAGCCTTTTACAAAATATCAATGATAGCTTGAACAGTTAAATGACCAAAAAATTAGTTAGCAGTTTTCATTCCTACTTCGATACTCATATACATACACGTGCACTAATCAATTTATTTTTATTCGTCTGTAGAGTATTTGTGGGCCTAGTATTGCCTGGTGGTTATGGCGCTTGACTCCCGAGTTGAGGGTTTCGGGTTCTAATCCCCGTCACTAAACATGCTCGCTCTTTCAGCCGTGAGGGCGTTGTAATATTACGGTCCATCCCACTTTTCGTTGGTAAAAGAATAGCCCAAGAATTGATGGAGGGTGGTGTTGACTAGCTGCCTTCAGTCTAGTTCTATCACTACTAAATTAGCCCAAGAGTTGATAGAGGGTGGTGTTGATTAGCTGCCTACCTTCTAGTTCTATCACTACTAAATTAGCCCAAGAGTTGATGGAGGGTGGTGTTGATTAGCTGCCTACCTTCTAGTTCTATCACTACTAAATTAGCCCAAGAGTTGATGGAGGGTGGTGTTGATAAGCTGCCTACCTTCTAGTTCTATCACTACTAAATTAGCCAAAGAGTTGATATAGAGTGGTGTTGATTAGCTGCC
>NW_013665622.1:541886-546522 GCF_000517525.1 Limulus polyphemus
TGGTGTTGATAAGCTGCCTACCTTCTAGTTCTATCACTACTAAATTAGCCCAAGAGTTGATAGAGGGTAGTGTTGATTAGCTGCCTATCTTCTAGTTCTAGCACTACTAAATTAGGGATGGCTAGCACAGATAACCTTCGTGTAATTTTGCGTGAAATTCCAAAAGTATTTGTGTTTTGTCTTCTCTGCATGTAAGTCGTGTATCTTAAGTTATTATAAACTATATTTACCTCTTTCATACAAACTCACTTCCATGCTTAAATATATATAGAGAGATAGTTATGCAATTGTTAGTAGTGAAAACTTGAAAATTCAATTCTTTGGCTAGTTTGGTAACAATCAAATATGAGGATATTGGAAGTTGATCCTTCATGACACTATATGCTTTACAATTAACATTCGCTTAGAGACTCATATTACAGTGACATTGGGTACGACATACATATTTCGAAAAGTTTGGAAAAAATCTTTACAGAAAACTTAAATTTATGACATTGATGTGATTTTTTTTTTTTTACACTATGAAAGAGTCAAGTTAAAATATTTAGGCGATGTTGATTCACGCAGTTTTTAATAGAACAAGCATTATTTCTTGTCTTCATCTTTTTTAGTTAGACCTTCCGCATTATACGTTATATATTAAGGTGTGGTTTGCATGTTTTGATTCATATTCGTATCTTTTAACAGGAAAAAAATACCAATAAAAATGTAAGTACCCAGAAAATGAAATAGTGTTTTGTACTGACGACAATATATATACGTATATGAATAATCGCTATCAATCCTGAAATACCGATATTTCAGTACCCGCATGAGTAATCGTTCTCAGAACTCATGTAGCAACGTTTCGGCTGAATAATAGTCAGAAGAAGTATTATACAGATAAGAAAATATTGCTGTATTTTATTCGAATACAAATAATGCAGATAAGATAAATGTTAAACCACTTGATTGTTTTTTACTTTCTTTAGTAACATTTTTTCCAAGTTTTACGTACTCATTATGGATAATTACAAAAAGGTATTGTGTGGCCCATTGTACTTTTATTTTGCAAATAATTAATTTTTAATATTTTAACGACTGTTTATCAATACCATATGTGATGACATAAAGACCAATACGTATTTCAGGATGCCTGAAGTTTAGCTCTTAAAGCTATATAGGCACTTAAGTGTTATCTTCAAAGTATTATTAGCAAAATGGCGCATTCATTTATATTTAATTTCGAATTCTGTGTACTTCTCTTCGAAGCATTTCAATGACATTTAAATCTGTATTGCACGAGCGTTTACATTTTATTCTATTTCTCTAATATTACATTATTTTGTGTGCATAATCTTATGCAAAATAAATACCTGTAAAAAAACAGCTTTTATGAAACAAAATAATCCAATGATATATTCGTCGCTGGGAATCCCCATCTGTCTTTTGTGGTAAAAGCAGAAACAGATCGATAAACTACCTTTTGGGTAGAACAGGTTTTTCTACCACACTTTAAAGCCCCTAGGACGTCTTGAAGCTGATCAGCAACAAAGTAAAAATCTTAGAGATTAAAAGTGTTCTTTTTGTTTTGCAGAGTCACAACTAAATATCACTATGTTGTGTACACCTAGCTTTAAGCGAATGTATTTCTGATTGCCATTACACATCTTAAACACTCTTTTATTCCCCCTAAAAATATTACCATTAATATAAAGTATGAAACTTGGTTATTGGTCTCTGAAAAGGCCAGTTCTGTCTTCTGCTGATGAGATTCGCCGTTTCCTAAATTTCGTTTTAGATTTTTTTCCTTATTTGATGTAAAGGACTTTATCATTTGCTCTAAATTTCCTTAATTAAAGGGGGGAAATCTTATATAACATTTCAAGAGCTCAAGAAAACATTGTTGCACTATTTCCATTCTGTTTCCTAATAACATTGATCATTGGAATAAGATACACAAGTATTGGATAAACCGATAAGCCGAGTCTAATGGAGCTAGAACCAAAATTAGGACATCCGACCAAATTCCATTACTTCCAGCTCCTAATGTCTTTAGATTTGTATTATCGAGCTTAATTCAGTTCAAACACTTGGGAAAACTGAAATCAATTACTTTTACACTCTTTGAACAAAAAATTGACTACTGGTAATTTATGTGTTTAGTGTATAAACAATTTACCCCTTAGATATATTTAAAACTTTCGAAAATTAAAACTTTAAAATTCTAAATAGCTTTGGAGGTTTGAATTCATAATAATGATAAAACAAATTATTTTTTATGAAACAATAATTGTTGCATTGAATCCATAAAGATGAATTAAAAGTTGGGGATCGTCTCGTGGCGTTCATTCTCTATATTTAGGGAGGACACATGGTTGTTCTACATTTTAAGACCCGCGGTCGCGAAAAAGTAGGATATTTTACTAAAAATTTGGCCGAAACAAAATTATGAAACATATAACCGAAAAAAGTGCATAAAGCGCAATGGCAATTATTAGTAAACAGTTTAGCTACATTAGTTGAGCTGATTTCAACACAACTGTCAGATTTTCAATCGGATACCAGGAAGCATGGAAACAGTAGTAACTGTCAGAGTATGTGATGAACACAAAAAACGAAAGAAAGGAACATGCCATATTTGCCATCTTTGTGATCCACTATCCTCATGCACTGTACTTACGATGCATATTAATTACAATAGAAAACGTAAAAGTAGTCAGTTATCAAATCAATAACAAAAAAAAATAAAAAAATAAGGCGCGGCCATATCAGGACCGAGTTTTTCGCGGCGCCGGGTCTTAAAATATTACCCCTATAGGGAGTTCAGGATTTGTTGGGTTTTATGTAACTTCTATATCAGAAGTTGTAGGGTTTTTTATATATATTCCTTATGTGGGGAGTTAAATATTTAAAACCCTCATATCTACACTTATATACTTAGTGGATAACAGTACATTTACTTTATAGTTAACTAACATTGGTTTAAACGAATTTTATTTATTGATATTTAAAAACACTATTTCTACCATTGCAAATGCCATAATTAATAACATTGAAATAAAAGCGAAAATACTTATTAAATAATTATTATTTACGATATATCTAGTGAAAGAACAACAGGCTACTTTGAAATTACTGTAGTTTCAGTAAGGTAGCCTTTTACGATACCTGAAATACAATGGACACTCCTGTGTTTAGGCTACGATCAAACGTTGGGTTGAGTGTAATAACACTCTCTACTTAAGTTGGGTTGCGTATTTATTCACTCTTTACTTAAGTTGGGTTGTGTGTTTATTCACTCCCTACTTAAGTTGGGTTGAGTGTAATAACACTCTCTACTTAAGTTGGGTTGTGTGTTTATTCACTCTCTACTTAAATTGGGTTGGGTGTTTATTCACTCTCTACTTAAGTTGGGTTGTGTGTTTATTCACTCTCTACTTAAGTTGGGTCGTAAGGATATATATAATAACAACTAGATGCACTGCTACAAATAAATGTTTAGAAGCGAACCAATCAAACAACCACTTTATGGTCACGTGGCTAGTAACATAATAAACATACAAACGACCACTGTTTCCTCAGTGAAACAAAGACACACCTATGGTGAAAGATCAATACAAGCTCGTGTACAACATTTATAATTTGCACTAATACAATCGCAAAAAGAAAAAAAACTATATATACCCTTTTATTCTTTGCGTGTTGTATACTTTACATTGCGTGATACTTCATTGAAGCACTTAAAGCATTCTTTAGCCTGTGTCACTGTACGAATTGTGTCACTGTACGATCAACTTGATTTATAATTAAAATAGTTTTGTACTTTCTACAGTGGCCTGTTGGGAAAATATTTCATGTCGAAATATCTGCAGTATGATATGAAGTTGAGATCAGTAATATGTGATGTTAGGTGTAAATAAGTTAGAGTGGGCTCGTGTTTACTAACTACGTATTTCATAGAGAACAGTGTTAAGTTATTGTACGGTTTAGTCTCTCATATATGTCTAATTCAGAATGCACATCGTGTAATCAAAATCTTCCTCTTTTGAAAAATTGGGCAGTAGTAGTTTCGCACGAAATATATTCTATCCTTGTCTAATCTAGGGTTTGACAGTCAACATTCAAAACCAGTGATATTGAAAGTACAGTTCAGGTAACACTGTATGTAGTATGTGGCAAAAAGAAGTGATACTTATAACATGAACATTGTTCATGTGAAAAAAAAACGTCAATTTTTTAAAAAATAACACAGCCATTATAAAACGAGAGGTGGCAAATCAAACTACATCTTAGCAGATTTGATGCCAGCAATACAAGAACAGCAAAAGAAACAAGAAGAACGAGAAAATAAACAAGAAGAGAGATTACAGCAGTTGTTGGAGGAGAAAGAAAATAAACAAGCAGAGAGGCTGCAGCAGTGGTTGGAGGAGAAAGAAAATAAACAAGAAGAGAGGCTACAGCAGTGGTTGGAGGAGAAAGAAAATAAGCAAGAAGAGAGACTACAGCAGTGGCAGGAAAACCAATACCAGCAACTGGAACAAGAAAAGAAACAGGAAGAAAGACTCCAACAGTTGAGGGAAAGCTAGCGCACACAAATGGAAAAGATTAGTAAATTTCAAAGTGAATTAAATATATTAAAGGATGATTTACTGTA
>NW_013665622.1:547522-548803 GCF_000517525.1 Limulus polyphemus
TTGAGCTCATGGGGATAAAGGACAGACACAAAGTATATTTGGCTGACATTGAAGACCAATGCATATTAGGGTTGGACAACTTACTACCGAGGAAGTGTGTAATTAACTTCAATAAAATGACGATTGAAAACAACAAAGGCCAAATTCCAGTAAGTGTTGCTGCATCTCTTGATCTGCATGTCACAGCACTTAAGTCAACTACAATACCCCCTATGTTAGAGAAAATAATTTCGGGTAGAATAAAAGAATATACCCAAGGAAGACAGATGCTTGTGGAATCAGTGGAAGACCCATCCAGGCCAGCGGATTTGAAGATTGGAAGGTCACTTGTGACAGGTCATCAAGTAGTACCCATAACAGTGGCTAATTTCTCTAAATGTGAGCAGACACTTAAGGAAGGGGCATTGTTGGGTGTGTGCCAGGAGCTAGAGCCAGTCAATGTTAAGGCAAGAAATACAACCATAAAGAAAAGACATCCACTCCCAGAACATTTAACTGACCTCTATAAGAAGAGCATAGTCCATTTTCATCATCACAGGCTCTTCAGGCTAGAGAACTTTTGGTGAATTATGCAGAAGTCCTTTCAAAAGGAGATCATGATCTCGGCTACACAGACCTCGTGGAGCACAGAATAAACACAGGCAATCACCATCCAATGAAGATCCCTCTGAGGAGAATAGCCCCGGCAAAGCGACAAGAGATGTAGAAGGTCATGGATGGCCTAATTAAGGAAGGGATAGTCGAGAAATCAGATCTGCTCCTGTTGTATTAGTCCAGAAGAAGGATGAGACCCAACGTTGCTGTGTGGACTTCAGGGCTCTTAACAGTATAACCGAAAAAGACTCATACCCGCTGCCAAGAATTGATGATACTCTTTATGCCCTAAGTGGAGCCAGGTGGTTTTCAACTCTGGACTTAAAGTCGGGCTTCCATCAAGTGAAAATGGCTGAAGCAGATAAACCTAAGACTGCATTTAGTTATGGCCAAGGTCTTTGGCAATACTATGTGATGCCATTAGGAAGGCCTACAATGGAGGATAGCTCTAGTGTACCTGGATGATGTCATTGTGTTTGCAATAACGTTTGATGAGGAAATGTCCCGGCTATAGGAAGTATTCAAGCATTTGAAAGCAGCAAGCCTCAAAGTCCATTCCAAGAAATGCCAATTGTTCCAGAAAGAGGTTCTTTACTTGGGCCACATTGTAAGTGAGCATGGTGTGCAAACTGATTCTGACAAGGTGAAAGCAGTGCGTGATTGGCCAACACCAGACAATGTAGTAGA
>NW_013665622.1:549835-552954 GCF_000517525.1 Limulus polyphemus
TGGCATTATCACGGTCCAGAACATTTCAGTTGGAACAAAGTGAACAACGGAACAAATGACGCTGCTGAAGACGTGTCACCTGAAAAAGCCACTCTCAAAGAAGAAACTCTACCCGGGTTTGAGAAGGGAAATAGTGAAGCCCTTGATGAAGTTACCACCACTGATGTGACTGTTACCGATAATAGGACATTTCCTGATGGAGCAGATGAATCCCACGTGAAGCAGAAGCCAACGAACTGGAGACCAGTACGGAAGAAGATACGTCCCGTCCCGTAAAATTAATAGATTTTGTTGAATTTTAATTTTGTGTTTGTAAATTCTGTACATTTAATTAAATTATTGTTAATTATCTATTGGTTTAATGTAAGTGGCTATTGTTCGGGACAAACAATACTAAGGAAGGGGCAGTGTTACGACAGCGAAAGTCACGCGATGCTGGGAGCATGCGCGCTGGAGTTTCTATAAGGATCGGGGAACTTTTTTTAGTATATAAGCCGGAGATAGATTGAAGAGAAATAATTGATAATTGAGTCAAGCGAACATTAGGCACCGTAAGTAAAGTGTGTGAATCGCTGTGAATTACAGCGTGTGTTTATAAAAGTAGACTGTGGAAATTCTGTGTATTGCAAAGTTGTATCGAGAAAGAATAAACTCGTTTTTAATTAAGAAAGGACTTGTATCGCTAAAGTTTCTAGGAAAGAATTTCTACGGGAAATTAACAAACAAGCAGATACGTAACACCATCAATATTGCAATTAATCCACGATTTAATGTTTGGAGTCCCGTACGTATTGCCATAAAGGCATTGAGTGATTTTACCCAGTTGTTTGTCGATTATTTACATTGTGTTTGTAAACAAGCAAAATAAAAAAAGTACTAAATATGACGCATGTGAATCAAAAATATGAAGTGAATGGTAAAAAACGTTGGCGATTTGAGAGTCAAGTTTCTTTGATATGATCCTATTGAACTCCATTTTTTAAATGTTTTGTCTATTTGCTTTTTATTGTTTGTTTGTTTTGAATTTCGCGCAAAGCTACACGAGGGCTATCTGCGCTAGCCGTCGTTAATTTAGCAGCGTAAGACTAGAGGGAAGGCAGCTAGTCATCACCACCCACCGCAAACTCTTGGGCTACTCTTTTACCAACGAATAGTGGGATTGACCGTCACATTATAACGCCCCCACGGCTGAAAGGGCGAGCATGTTTGGTGGGACGAGGATGCGAACCCGCGACCCGCAGATTGCGAGTCGAGCGTCCTAACCACCTGGCCATGCCGGGCCTATTGCTTTTTATAATATTCTTGATTCCAGATTGAAACTGGAAACACTGTGTAAAGAGTTTACAAAGAAGTTAACAGCTTTTTAGATACTTTCTTAAATTAACGTTGTTGAAATCTTATACATGACCAAAGGTGTCGCAAAGCGCTGGCACAAAGGGCCCTTGCCACGATTATATTTGACAGTGCCCCGAATTTTCAGTTGGTGTTTTGAAATATCATAACAGAAATCCATGATCGATATGATACTGAAACGCCGAAAATTCCTGCTCTTATGGGCCCGACTCCCAAATCTTTTAAGCACCTAGCGACGCCTCTGCACGTGACACTTTTGAGTGTTTATCCTACTTTCACTTGGAATCGATGAGCGATTTGTTTAACACGTGTTTGGTTTTGTTTGGAATTTCACGCAAAGCTACACGAGTGCTATCCGTGCTAGCCGTCCTTAATTTAGCAGTGAAAGACTAGAGGGAAGGCAGCTAGTCATCACCACCCACCGCCAACTCTTGGGCTACTCTTTTACCAACGAATAGTGGGATTGATCGTCGCATTATAGCGCCCCCACGGCTGAAAGGGCGAACATGCTTGGTGGGACGGCGATTCGCTACTTTCAGATTGCGAGTCGAGCGCCCTAACCACCTGGCCATGCCGGGCCTTGTGTTTGATTTTGGTCTTCAACAATTTAATACCGATACCACAAAGGATAGGCTACAGATAAGTGAATCATAACGAATTATTTTTATTGTGTGATATACAATTTGTGTCTGTGTTCGAACAACTTTAACACTTGGCTTGTCAGGAAAGAGGTGAGGCTGGATTTTGGAATTGAAGGATTAGGTTATACATTCTAAAGGGCACCTTTCAAATGCCAGTATACTGTTGTGACGTTGTCTTTTCGAAGGCGGGTCCCTTTAAAATATCTGGTGAAAATAATTCAACGTCCAGTTCACGTAACAATACCATATTAGTTTTATTTCCTTCTCAACATTTCTTTACAGGCTTATAAATTTTGAAACTTGTCGTAGGCCTTTGTTTACAGCCACACTAATCTCGAATTGTACTATGCCTAATAAAAGTCAATTAACTTGTACAATAATGTGCAGAAAACATTAAAAGGGCAGGGGCTCATTGACAAAAGGGGAGCACTTTTCAAGCACCGTAAGGCAAACCTTTTTTGGGGGGGAGGGGAGGGATATTAAAGGAGACTATGGGAACTGTGGGTTGCCTCTCGTATACATAGGGTAAAAAGCCATAAAAAGCAAACTGGTCCTATTTTATTCCTTTTCAACTAGTTTTGTAAAAACTTCCAAATCCTAAAACTAGACTGAATTATTGCGTATTAACACTTAATAGCATATGATAATACTAATAATAATAATTTTCACTCTAAAGGCCTACAAGTCCTGTGTTACATGCGTATTATAGCTGAATTTTTTTTTTCATCACAACTCCCAGTAAGCAAGATGTGAAATCAGGCATATATTTTACTAGTTATAACTGAAAAAAGGGCACTTTTGGAGCATAAGGATAGGAAGGCAGGGACACGAGCTCACCCAGGCGCCCACCTATTGACGTCACTGTACTCGTACAAAGTAACTCAATATGCACGATAGCTAACAAAGATCTGAAAACATGAGGCACACTGAGTGATTCACTCTATCGTCACCAGGTGGATCAGCGGTACGTTTATGGGCTTATAACGCTCAAGTCCATGGTTCGATTCCCCCAAGTTGGACACAGAAGATAACCCAACGTGGCTCTCCTCTAAAGCAAACAAACGATTCCCTCTAGTGGTTAAAAAAAAACAACTATTTATCGCCTTGGTTGTTTACTGTTTTACT
>NW_013665622.1:553361-563600 GCF_000517525.1 Limulus polyphemus
TTAAAAAAAATAAATAAAAAATAACCATCCCTCCTCTATCCTCTCGATGATTCGCTGACGCTGTATTTATAATCTACCCTCGTTCTAAATATTTCGCAAGGCCTCTGGTTTATTAATATTCCTGAATATTCTAGGACCAACTTGATCTTAATATGATGTGCTCTCTAGCTAACATTTAAATTACAACATTAAAATATCGGCTTGTCACAATATACTGTGTTGTTTACTATAAAATCGATTCATTATAAGTATAACGAAAATGGTTTATTTACAATGGAAACATATCACTGATATGAAAAACAAAACAGTTTCGAAAGTACCTAGAAAATCTTGAAACACTCTATAAATCAGTAATACGGTTTATTTGGGTTTTAGTGTCTACGTTTAAGATATATAGGGGTGTGCTAGTTGGGGCCAATAAAGAGGAACAATGTGTTTTTTAATGGGGAGAGGGGTGGTGGTGGGGGGGGGGGACAAGAAAACATAAACAAAAAATGAGTTCGCTGAATTCTTTAAGTATCCCTGTTTACCACTGGGCTGAGCGCGAGACAGTTGTTTTTCTTACCGGTCTGTGAATCCCAGGATTCATAAGATTCTATATCTGAAACAAACTGTTATAACGTTTCCTATTATGACTGTAAGCAACACATTTATTCGAATAGTCCGTTAAAACACACAAAATATTTTCCAACTTGAATGAGCAATCTACTTTAGATGTGTAGTGTTGATTGAAAATACTCTTTTTTTTACCAATTAGTTACTTATTGTAGTAGTTTTAACGAATCGTTCTTAAATCATACATATCTTGACACGAAACTGCGGTAATAAATAAACACAGAAAATGAAAATACGTAACAAACACACAAACAAATATATAAACGTTGTTGGTTATATTAGTTTTCCGGGGAACTACTACTCACGCAGAAATGTGCATATCTACATTTCAACGGGCGCTCCTTTTCAATATTCCACTGAGAACGACCACGCCTGATGTATATTTTCCCCATCCCAAACCTCGTTTCCCCACCTCCCCATAGGCTCTCCCCCATTAGTTAGATTAATCGAAGTGCAACAATGTTTCTGTGCTCTTGGAAACGCTGCTTATCGGTGAATTAACATGATACGTAACGCTACCAGACAACATCGCAACGATAATCGATCTGTTGTAGTATTCGCATTCACTACAAATTTATAAGCTGCTTTTCGCAACTGTAATACAGCAAACAACAAAGTGTATCAAGCAACTAGTTTTACTAACCTCAGCCTCCAGTTTCATTAAACAAACATTTCACAGTTACGTCATCTTCGCGAGCCCCATAATCTCTATGTGTATAAAACTTTGTAGTGCAATAGAAGAGTGATTTACTTTTGGAATTAAGTTCTTAGTATTGTACACTTCGTCGTTCTCGTAACTTCTACGCTTTTGCCACAACTTAGTTGATTTTCATTTAAGTTTATCTACAGAAGACATCCTTTTGTTTTCTCCATAATCACGAATGTTGTGATGTTAGGGACAGTTAGAGGGGACGGCAAGAGAGCGATTTGGCCCTGGCCTCAAGCTGAAAGAGGCCTCCAATTTAGACACTTGTATGTTTCTTGCATTTGTTAAGTTTCACGACTTGTTTTTATGTTCCTCCCAATCAGACCAAAATGTGACACACACTCAAAGTTTAGAGCTGCCTTTATGTATAGAAATTAAATACTCAAATTATGTTTCACTTTTTTTGGCTAATGATTGTCTCATTTTATTTTCATGTGTCATCATTTTTATTTTTATTATAGCCAGGATCCTCAAAAGATAGAAGTGGCCTGAGCCTCTCTGAAAATCTGTGAGGGCCTGGGTGATATTCAGAATGTTTTGACTTTCTCAATTAATCAATTTGGTTACCACTCTTTTGGTCTGAACTGTTTCACATTTTGTTCATTAGACTATAGGTCCTTACTGTCTTTCACTTTTGGTAACTTATTATTGTCCGGCATGGTCTGGTGGTTAGGGCGCTCGACTCGGAATCTGGGGTCACGGGTTCGAATCCCACCTTTACCTAACATGCTCGCCCTTTAAGTCGTAGAGGCGTTATAATGTTATGGTCAATCCCACTAGTCGTTTGTAAAAGAGTAACCCAAGTATTATCGGTGAGTGGTGTTGACCTCCCTCTAGTCTATCACTGTTAAATGAGGACGGCTAACGCAAATTAATTCTCGTGTTGTTTTGCGCGAAATTAAAAAAAACAAAACCTTATTGTTGGTCCTCAGATAGATTTACTGTATCTCTCCGTTTATGTGTCGTTACCGTACTCCACTCACACTACCTCTTTGTTGGTTCTTAATTTTATTGTATTTCACTTTGTCTGGTAATTATTGGTTCTTGTCGTATTTTTTGCTACTTTTTTTTCGTTCAGGTTATCACTTTAACGAATACAGTTACTCTTGTCCTTCTGCTTATCACTTTAATGTAAACTGTTAATCTCCTCGATTAATTGTCGCTTTATAATCCTTCTGACTCTGCTTTCCACTTGTGTTATTGCTCTGTTATTCAAATCAGTTTGGTTATGACTTCAATCAGTGTTATTAACCTAATCACATTAACTGCCGTTATACTATTCTTTTAACTTCGTTGTTCTATTTAATTATTGCTTCATTATTAAAACCATTTTGGCTATCACAAATCGATAATGTTATTCTCATCATTTAACTGCCACTTTTCGATCCGTCTGACTCTGCTTTTTATTTAAGTTATTGCTCCATTATCAAAATCATTTTGGTAATCACTTTAATTACGTACCTATTAGAATTAGTAGTTTAATTAACAATCTTGTTACTACTGTGTTATTGTTTTCAAGCAGATGTTTAGCTACCAATCTTCCACTTTTTTTACCTATATTATCGTTTCAATCAACACTTTTATTTATCTTATTATGGTTCTTATTGCAATTACCGTTATGTTACTATTTTTACATTAGTTATAAATCTAACTACTATTTTGTTGTTCTTCCAATCTTCGTTATAACCTTTCTGGCAGCTCGATATTTTAGAACAAAAATATGTATAAGTTGGAGAAGAAGTACTGAGTAGGTTTTAGTTTATCTTTTTTTGTCCATCAAGAACGACTTTTTTTTTCGACGCTCAGGAAATGTTACGACCAAAAGTTTGGTCAGTCATGTGATTTCTACGTAGGCGGATTAAAATAATAAAAACTTCCTTCAGTATTAAGGAGCCCCCTGGTGGTAAGACTGAGAGCTTATAATGCTAAAAACCGTATTTCAATACACTCGGTAGGCAGAGCACAAAAAACCTATCGTGTAGCTTTGCACGTATCAACAAACGGAGGATATTAAGAAAGGTTCTGGCCAAATGTTTAGCTGTAGAGTTTCTTGTGTATATTATTTTTATGACAACAAGTCATTTTTGAGCAACACTGATTACAAGATTAACTCTGGTGTATCTAGTAGCTAACTATCCTTCTATCATAGCAATAGGAAACGTTTGGTGTAAGGTTCTTAGTCGTATAATTTCTGATTGACGTATATGGACGTACACGTTCCTTGGAGCGTAAAAAATGTTTGTTGTAATAATTTAGCGAATTCAGTAGCTATGTTCTTCATTTGGATAAAGAAAAGTTTGGTTTTAGGCTTCTTTAGAGCAATTCAGCTCAGTACATGCACAGCAATATGCTGTTGATATACAATAAACTGTATATAATCCCCCCTCCCCTCCTCCCAAGTGGCTCACCAATAAGAATGAGAGTTTATGACACTACAATTTGTGGATCGATCCCACGGGTTGGCACATCACAGATAGCCGAGTGTGCAGCTTTGTGCTTTACAAACATCCATGTAAGTATAGTACAATTGATGGTTTGGACATATACATTCTAGAATTAGTTGACATCGTTGTAAATATATATCTGTTTTTCTTGTTTTTATCTCTTTTTCGCTACTTAGTGAAAAGCATATTTAAAGTTGATATACATGTTTTGTTTAGACTAATAAAATTCATTGTACAACAGTAAGTAGATGTCAGAACATAGTTGGTTATTTTCAAGTAGTAACTGTGCCGTTATGTAATATATTGATGTAACGTTGTTCTTTCTTTGTCGGTTCTTTTGAACTATCTGGTGAAAATAATCCAACGTCTAGTCTACTTAATGATACAAAATCACTTTATTTCCTCCTTTAAATGCTAGTATAAGCTTAAAGTTAAACACTACCGTCAAACCTTTCAAATTATTTAGGCCTACAAATAACGCTATACGTCTCCAACAATAGTATTGGGACTAACGTACAATCAATCCAGTTTCTTGTTCAAAACAGCGCAACAACACTCTTTTATCTCAAATGATTTTCAATTCAATTAACTATATGTTTCGCGAAACATATAGAGTTTATAATCTACATTCGAACGTGGTAGAAAAAAATGACGTCAAATTAGAATTTTCTAGTAATGATTCCCTAGCTAATAAACAAGCTACAACATCAAAATATAGCTTATAATACTGCTTCCTTCATGGGCAGTAATGTTCCTTGAACAATCCTAACATAGGAAAACAAAACATAAAACATTACACTATACTATTCATTCGCCAAGTCTTTTTGTGGTTTTCTTTTCCGAGGCCCATGGTATACAAATGGGATGTTATCTTGTCCCTTGTTCTCACTGGTCGTTCTGTGACTGGAAGAATTCTTCCGGGGTAAATGGTCAGGTGAACCCAATGGAAGTTTAATCCTTGATTATCACCTGGAATTCCGGGCTCTTCAGCAGATTGTTTCCACTAACAAGTTCTGCTTTGGAGTCACCCAGTTGGCTGTTTTTTCATCGACCTACTTCAGAAAGTGATCACGATGGATGACCTGTGGCTTCTATTGCTTATCCTTCTGGGTTGAGTAAACCATATCATTGAGTTATTTCAGTATGACCCCTCCCAGTACCTGTTTCACTTTGGAGTTCTTTTATGTGGAATTACTTCTTGTACAGCCTCACAACGTCCCATCCTTATTTAACTCGAATTTTATGGTTTGTTGTGTTCATAGCACTAATGATGGCATCTTTATTCTTCAGAATCATTAATCCAAAAGGACAAGCTGGAGTGTTTAGTTCTATTATGGCATAGTCATTAGATGTGAATTTTCTTTTAACAAATCCTGGTATGAATATTGGTGGTACACGGCTGTTCTCCTTGTTATCACAGAAAGCCCAATCTATGTTTTAGTAATTGTCATGTAGTGCACAGGGATTTCCTGTTTGTAGACTGTGAATCCATTCGAATCTAGTGTGGCTCCACATACATGTCTCTGCATGAAGTCAGTTCCTAATATTTACTCTTCCTCGATGTCAGTTGCCTACCCATCATGAGGCATTGAGAAACTTCCTATAGTAAAGTAAGTTCGAACATTATTCTTGCTGGAATTTTATGTACACCTAATGTTCTCATCAACCCCTTTTAAATGGCAATTTTCCACTTTTCATTGCCAAATCAGGTCAAACTATTATAGCTATAGAACATGTGTCATTCAACATACTACAAGGTTTTCTATCAATAACCCCACGGACTTGTGGACGTTTTTTTTATCCAATGAACTTTTTATAGTAATATGTAGGCACACCATATGTTTTCTACTATTTTAATTTTATAGAATTTTTAAATAGTTTTGTTTGTTTAGTCTTCATGCTATAATGGCAACAAAATGTGGTAAGGAAAGTCCCGACTACGTTGTTCTAGTTGCTTTGTTTCTTTACTCTATATAGTCTACTCTGCTCAAGAAGATATTATAGTAACGTATAGCTTCCAGGTTGAAAGGATTGACACTAATATACTTTGCAGGCTGAACTGATGTTGACTAAATGTAAGAGCAAAAAATGTAGAGAACAAAGATCACAAGGTGACACTGGACAGAGAAAGCAAATTTACCTGTTGGATTTAGGCACGTTTTCTTCAGCCAGTTCTGCTATGAGATTGTAAAGAGAATATCATATTTAAAGATCATTGTTTTTAGTTCAACGGAAATTGATCTTGATAAAAAGAAATATTGTGGAGCAAAACACACTTCAATAGAATTGACTGTGATTACTTCTGCACAAGTATGCACATTGGGTTTTCTGTTTGTTTGTTATAATATAGAATTTGACTATTTTTTCACACTTATCCAGCCTCACTGTTTTACATTTAAAGAAACTCAGTTAAGATAACTAATACAGACGCTTTGTTTATTTCTTGTTCATATCGAATCTATTGTTATTAGCAGGATTACTTATCTGGTATTTTTTGGGAAATTGATTTTACTTGAAAATATTATATTAGCTCATTTAGAGAAGATGGAGTATTTTAAATTGAACTTTCCCTATAATATCAGCTAATTCCTGTTTTTTCCAGTTTTTGGTCAGCTCTTTGTTATTCCTCTGATCTGGTTGGGCTTGAAAACTTATAATTTCGGTATCACTTCATTAACTTGTTAACTGCTGTTGATTCCTCACAGTCTTGGCTGTAATGGCCAGATTTACCACATCTATAACATTTCATTCTTTCTGATATCCTTTGAGAGTAGTTCTTATTCCAAACACTCCTTTGTCTACAGTTCTGAACAATTTGTTCTTTCAGGTTACATTTGAAATGCCTATTGTCTTTTTGTTTACTTTTTTCGTTCCGTGTGACTAGATGTATAACTAATCCTTTCAGTTCTTCTAAACTACTGTCAGGGGGAAGTTATGTTTCAATACTATTTCATCTGATGCACCAACTGCAGAGTTTCTTTAAAAACGTACAACTACTTTGCTTCAGCTTAATTCTCACATTCTCGTCGTTACGGCAAATATAAATTGGTCACATGCCAACAAATCTATCATTTCACATGGAGCATCCAGGTAATATAACTAGGAAAGTTCTGGAAGTTTACCTAAGGTATTTTCTTTCCTCTGTACTCTTCTCTGGAATTTTGTTCTTAACAATTCTTTCTAGCTTATCTGAATCTATTGAATAATGCGCCTACCAATAATATTTGTTATGGATCTCAACCGGATGTTACTTAATGTCATTAAAGCTAGTCCTTTTAAACGAGCAGTAAGATGAACAGATTGTTGTTTACTATTCCTCCGGTTTACTCTGTAAAATATTTCGAACTGAGTATGATATACCTTCAGTTATGCCTTTCTATCATAGTCCATTATATTCTCGATTGAGCAATGTTACTGACCTGGCCAGTTAAATTCTGGAACTTGATTTAGTATTCACGTGACTGGAATAGTCCAGTAAGGTCCTGCAGTCACATATGGTGCAGCAGCAGTGGTTACATGTGTACACCAAATAGGTTCTCCTATTTCATATTTAATAGTAAATGGTGTCTTTGGTTGGAATTCTTGGGGGGATGCAGAAAGACTCGTGGCTTTAGAGTTATCAATTCCTTTTCCATCTGTTTTATTTTCTCATTGATATTCTTTCCACTTCATTGATCTTGCTGTTACAATCTTTCTTTACGTCATAGATATATTTTTGTGCTTTTACAGCTTTATCTCTACAACCCCTCTGTACTTCGTTGATGCCTTTCTGTTCTTCTTAAGTCTGGTTGTTGTAATATTTTATACATTTCTAATAGCATCATATAATCTTTTCTTCAATCATATTTATTTTTGTTTCTTTTTTCTTTTAACTCAAATCTTAAATTCTCATCTTTCTTCTTGGTCTTTTTCATTTTTCAGTTTCTTTCTTCTATTTTTGTCTCATGTCCTTCTATTGTTTTGCCTTTTTCTTTTGTTCTTCTTTCCACTGCTTTATCATTTCCATGAATTTTCTGATCTTGCTTTGTGTCCATGTTGTTCTCTTGAAATCTGAAATTTAGTCAAAGTTCTACTTGATTTTCACGAAAATGATCCCACTTCTGATATAAATGTTGTAATGTGTTCTATCATTGGGCGGGTTCTTTTGAAATATTTGGTAAAAATAATGCTGAGTCCAGTCCATGTAATGATAACAAATTAATGTATTTCTGCAATAAACGTTTGTTATGGCCACGTTCACTCGTAAGCCTGGCTTCATAAATAAAGTCCATATAATGATAACTAATTTATTTATTTTTGCAATAAACGTTCGTTACAGCCACATTCACTTGTAAGCCTAATTTCATAAGTAAACTTTTTCAACTTTTTTACGAAACTAATGTAGACCTAACTTATTTAGTTTAGATTGATAAACACAGTAACTCATCGAGTAATTGAAAAGCATAATAAACACGATAGCTCTCACTTCTAACACTGAATAACTTTTCAGACACCGAACTGAACTCGTTAAATACTTAATGCTTACTCATCAACTACTCAATACGTTATTCGTTCTCGTATTTATAATGTACCCATATTTCTAAACACTACGAAATTTCTAGGTGATTGAACCATCATTAGCTCCCTCCATCAAGCATCTAAATTAAAATATTGAAAATATAGCTCAAAACAATACGAGTTACTTAAGTTGTATATTTAAAATTCCTTTTTTTTCTTCTAACGCCTGAAGAGTTCAATTATATAAATAATACTGTTTTCTAGGAATGGTGTTATTTGAAAAAAATTCAATAAATGTAGTCAAGGTGAATTGTCAATAAGTTTTTAACAACAAATTTACTTCTCCTTTTAAACCACTATTCTTAGAAGAAAAACTAATAAACCTGAGTGCATCTTGTGTTATGGTTATTCTTTCTAAACTACGGCAAAATACATTCATGGTAATTTGATATTATGGTATACATACTCAGAGGTCTGCTTTTCGCCTTAAGACGCATGCGCTTTGCTAAACAACAGCTGCTACTAACATGAATATTTTAGTTATTCCAGACGAAAGAAGAAACACGACAGATACATTTTAAGAACGGCTAAACGACGTGCTTCTACGCATGTCCTCTCTGCCACTTACTTGTATGATCTAGTCCCTTGGCACGTGAGTCTCGCGTGTTTATCTGCAGACGTATAATCGTGAATATATTTGTAAGTTGTAACTAAGTTTCCAAAGGTGTAATAATTAATCAGATATATATTGAAATGTAATCAAGGTAAATTAGCTTAGAAAGATTTCAGATACCTTGCTTTTATAAGCATTTTGTGTATAATGAAATTGGATTTAATATAAAGTAATATGACTTCTAATAAAGTTTTGTGCTTGTTTTGATATCATAATAATATTGGTATTGAAATATTTCGATTTCATCAAAACTGTGTGATCAAACGATCTTTACGTCAGAAATGAATCGAGAAAAACTATCTCATAAAATGAGGCAATACCAATCAAGACTGGTTGTTATTGCCCTACAACGTGTTAGCGTTAGGCAAAGGCGTCGCTAAGTCCTTAAAAGATTCGGGGCTCGGGCCCATAGGCGTAGAAATTTACGGCGTTTCAGTATAATATTGACTCATAGTTTTTTTCCATTCTGATTTTTTAAGACACCAACTGGGGATTCGGGGAACGAGCCCCGTGTGCCAGCGCCTAGCGACCGGCTCTGGCGCTAGGCCTGGTGGTCATTTGTCACGTTATATATCAGTGTGTTAAATTATTTGTCGAGAAACGTTCGAGTCTAAAACTGTGGCTAGTGTAGATGGAGAAACTACCCGCATGTATTAGTAATGACCACTGAGTGTATTTCGTGCATGAACTCATTTCGTTTACACCCTGCTATAAGTGAAACGTAATCCATTTTAGTTTAGTTTGTTACGGTATTCATGAGGTATATTTGTATATGTATTATTGAAAGTTTGTAAACATTGCCCCCCCCCCCTCTCAGTGACACAACGGCATGTCTTCGGACTTACAACACTAGAAACCGGGTTTTGATACCCGTGGTGGACAGAGCACAGATAGCCCATTGTGTAGCTTTGTACTTAATTACAAACAAACAAACTGAACATCTTTGAATAGAGTTCTTCAAACATTTGTTTAACAACAAGTAAAAGCTTAGAATGGTCTATTCTTTCATTGGGGTGTCTCTTGAGCCAGACTAGTTTCGGAGAATTCCACTCCTCATGAGTGACCTTGAACACTACCACCAATGAAACAACAGACCAAACCAAGCCTTTATAGTAATGAGGTATCGATAAGGTGTATTTAAGTGTTTTACTCTCACAAAAAAGAAACCTATCATTCTATAGGTATTTGAAGAACTTGTAGCATTTCGCCACAATTTAATTCTTCGTATTTTTGTGAGTGTAAAACACTTAAATACACCAGTTTGAAACTGAACATCTGTTGTTGTTACTTTAACTAAACACGAG
>NW_013665622.1:563733-565479 GCF_000517525.1 Limulus polyphemus
TTTCGATTTTCGATACCTCACTACTATAAAGGCTTGGTTTGGTCTCTTATTTCATTGGTGGTAGTGTCCAGAGTCACTGATAAGGAGTGGAATTCTCTGAAACTAGTCTGGCTCAAGACACACCCCGAATGAAAGAATAGACCATTCCAAGCTTTTACTTATTGTTAAACAAATGTTTGAACAACTCTATTCAATTATGTACCAGCTGTCTACTGTCGGCTAACAATACGAAGAATTAAATTGTGGCGAAATGATACTTCTTCAAATACCTATAGAATGATAGGTTTTTTTGTGAGTGTAAAACACTTAAATACACCAGTTTGAAACTGAACATCTGTTGTTGTTATTTTAACTAAACACGAGACAGGGGGTGGCTTTGCTTTGAACGCATCCTCATTGCCCGTCTTCATCAATACATAGCTGCTCACAGCCTGCTGCTTCATACACAGCGGGATTTAGCCCACGCCTTTCTACTTTGGATCAACCTCTTAAATTGTCTGGCTCACTTTCCAATCATTTCAACAGTCGAAGACCCTCCTGCATGCTCCTGTTTGATTTCCGGCGTGCTTTTGACTCAGTTTGGCATCAAGGTTTACTCCACAAACTGCATATGCTACACTTTCCTATTCCCTATATTCGTCTCATCTCCTCTTTTCTACACAGGCGCCGCGCCGCTATTTCGATTGATGGGATTCTCTCTCGCACTTTCACACTACATGCTGGAATCCCACAATGTTCTGTGTTGTCTCCCATTCTGTACATTCTCTATGTCGCTGATATGCCTTGTCCCCAGCCTCCTCTTCAGTTGTTTCAATATGCTTATGACACAGCTTTGGTAGCCCATTGTTTCACGATGTCCTCTCTGAACAAGCTACCCCAGGCTGTTGTAAATTCTTTTTTGTCTTGGTGTCGCTGCTGGCGGCTATCCCTCAATGTCCCTAAGGAACGAGCTATTCTTTTTGGTCCAACACGTCGTAAGTTTCGCCCTTGCTGTGACCCGTCTCTACTTGATGTCCAGGTTGACAATGTTCCGATCCCCCTTTACGACTCTATGACCTATCTAGGCATTGTTTTTGATAGGTATGTTACTTGGAAGCCACACCTATCTGTCCTTTCTGCTAAGGTTACTCGACGACTTCATCTCCTCTGTTCTCTCACTGGTACCTTGTGGGGCCTGAACCCTCCACTTCTGCTATACACATAAAAGACATTTATCAGACCCTGCTTAACCTATGGACATACAGCCTGGATATCTGCTTCTCTGACCTTCTACTCTCGTCTCCAGGTTTTGGAGCGCCATGTCCTCCGGCTCGCCTCAGGCGTCAAACTATCAAGTCCCACTTCCGACCTTTATCACGTATCAACTCACATTCTGTTACACCTTCGACAGCTTCTCACTCGCTATGTAAATAAATGTTTTCGTGACCACAATCTCATCTTCCCCAATGTTCTCGCCACCACTGTACCCACTCCGAGAAGCATTTTGGCACCAGCTGATCACCTACTGAACCTCTATGTTATGTCTCTCCCAGCTGACAATCCCGACCTCGTCGAGATGCCGATGTCCCCTCTTCCCCCATTTATCTATTTTGATTCATGATTCTCGCAATACCCGTTGCCAGTTCCCACACTATCTCCATTATGTGATATAGACTGATTAGTGTTCACCCATATTTCTCAGGATTGTCTCCTCCATCTGCAAACATCGCGTTTTCCCCATTTTCCACCTCCTGTGCTGGCTTGCAT
>NW_013665622.1:565500-575457 GCF_000517525.1 Limulus polyphemus
TTTTGGTAGCCCATTGTTTCACGATGTCCTCTCTGAACAAGCTACTCCAGGCTGTTGTAAATTCTTTTTTGTCTTGGTGTCGCTGCTGGCGGCTACCCCTCAATGTCCCTAAGGCACGAGCTATTCTTTTTGGTCCAACACGTCGTAAGTTTCGCCCTTGCTGTGACCCGTCTCTATTTGATGTCCGGGTCGACAATGTCCCGATCCCTCTTTACGACTCCGTGACCTATCTAGGCATTGTCTTTGATAGGCATCTTACTTGGAAGCCATACCTATCTACCCTTTCTGCTAAGGTTACTCGACGTCTTCATCTCCTCTGTTCTCTCACCGGTACCTTCTGGGGCCTGAACCCTCCACTTCTGCTATACACATACAAGACATTTATCAGACCCTGCTTAACCTATGGACATACAGCCTGGATATCTGCTTCTCTGACCTTCTACTCTCGTCTCCAGGTTTTGGAGCGCCATGTCCTCCGGCTCGCCTCAGGCGTCAAACTCCCAAGTCCCACTTCCGACCTTTATCGCAGTATCAACTTTCCTCACATTCTGTTACACCTTCGACAGCTTCTCACTCGCTATGTAAATAAATGTTTTCGTGACCACAATCTCATCTTCTCCGATGTTCTCGCCATCACTGTACCCACTCCGAGAAGCATTTTGGCACCAGCTGATCACCTACTGAACCTCTATGTTATGTCTCTCCCAGTTGACAATCCCGACCACGTCGAGATGCCGATGTCCCCTCTTCCCCCATTTATCTATCTTGATTCATAATACTCGCAATACCCGTTGCCAGTTCCCACACTATCTCCATTATGTGATATAGACTGATCAGTGTTCACCCATATTTCTCAGGATTGTCTCCTCCATCTGCAAATATCGCGTTTTTCCCATTTTCCACCTCCCGTGCTGACTTGCACGCTTACCCTTCTATTATTCATTTTCACCATTTTTCTTTTTTCGTCGCTCGGCTGACGAGAGGGCGTAACCCCCTACCGGTCTCCCCGGGATCGGAATAAAATAACGCATATGTTGTTGTTGGGTGGCTTTACGCAGGTGCAAGCACTTGCAGGGACTTTGCGACTGAACATGAATTTTTGAATATAGATTTTTTTTTTCAAGTTTGCCACTTTGCCTTTTTTGTTCCATACTGTTTATGATAGTAACCATTTCTATTGCAATAAGAATTATGTTTAATACTATACTAGCCAAATTCAATACAGTACCAACATTTGTCCATTGACAGAGAACTGGTGCGTGATCAGTTACCACATTTGTTGTATTCTCTGCTTCAGTGGATTCTACTTGCAGTGATTTAAATGTTGATTATATCCTTAAATATTTACCAAATATATAACTTTTTCACAAAGCGCCATTACACGCTAAACGCTGCCAGTAGAAGTTCAGCTGTTCTGAGTAGGAAAACCACTTGGAAACCATGTTTGTTGTGTTTTTGATTTATCATAATTTGTATTTATCCTTTAGAGACATATTGAATTAAATTACATGTTACTTAAAATTTACTTTATCAAACACACATATTGGGCAGAGGTTGACAGGTTAGTTTAACTATAGAATCGCGCTAATTTCGAAAACGCGTGTGAAAAGGTCGCCGAACTTACCTAAGGCTGCTCCTGACACGAGATACCAAAAACCTTTTATTAGTGAATTCTCAGAGTTGAGCGCCCTCTAGGATAAGCAATTTATATATATAATTTAATATAACACTTTATCATACACTTTTTTGCCAGGAAAGCATCTAAATTCACATTGGACAACAAAGCCCAAAGGAAAGTTTTAAACATTACCTCTCATCAATCCATCTAGATCGATCATCATATTTATGAGATATCACCGAATTCATATTGAAACACCATAAAATTGGGCTTGTAAGCAATAAATCTGTGAAATTTTATTTGTTATTGCTTTTTTTTACATGATGAACACATTTTCATAAAACTTATATTTTACAGACTTTCCAAAAACTGGATACGAAACTAATTAGCTGTAATGGTATCAGTTTCTGGAGTAATAAATAACAAACATCACAGACCAAAAAAGCTCTATTTCAACGTGCATTTTAAATGTAAATAGCTATTTATTTGTAAATACAAAACTTGAAATTGATTGTTTACCGGTATCTTCGCAGAAGAAGAATATGTATGTAAATTTTAAGAAAACTTGTTAAATCATTCCAACTACTAATGAGATTAAAGACACCAACATTCGCGGGCAAATCTAGCATGTCTCCGCCATGCAATCCCACCACGGCCAATTTTGACGCCAGAAAAATTGTCTATATCACTGCTTGCGACTTTCAAGAAGGTATCTACGTACCAAAGCTCATGTAAGTTGGTTGACATACACATGAATAGTTCATGAAAATCCTAAATTGTGCTTTCTTCGCTGAAAAATTGAGCAAAAGATAAAAATTCCAAAATTGTTTATATCTCAGTTTGGAGCTGCAAATAGTATGTTTGTACTAGATCCCACGTAAATTTCTCGAAATATGGCTAAGTAATTGACCAAAACCCCTGAAATTATGAGTTTATTTATCCTTTTGATGCCCCTAAAATGATCAAAAATGGGCATATCCCATATTTTTGTATGTATACGTATGGGACTTATAAAAAGTATCTTTGTACCAATCCCATGGAAATTGGTTGAAATACGGCGTAATAATTGTCAAAAAACCCTAATAGTTACTAAAAATCGGGAAGTCCACCATTTTGTTTATTAATGTGTAGGACCTGTAGAAAAGTAAATTTGTACCAACTTCCATGCAAAGTGATCAAAATATGGCCGAGTAATTGACTAAAACTCCCAAAATTATGTTTTTGTTTGAGCTCTGACTTCCGTAAAAAGACTCAAAATCGGCAAATCAACATTTTGGTGTGTCAATGTGTTGGGCGGATGAAAATTTATATTTGAGCCAATTTTCATCTCGATTGTTGTAAGTATGAACGCACAGAAGTCGAAAATATACATTTTTGGGTTGCTTGACCTTTGACCCCAAAAAATCCTTAAAGAGGCTCAAGTCACAAAAATTAAAAAGATTCCTGGGCGCATTGGAGATAAATATTACAAGTTATGAGGTCGGATACAACGATAATTACCATATTTAAATATAGTCATTTTACTCCAGGGCTGGGACCAAGTATAAGTGCCTTGTGCACGTGCGAAGTGTCAGTCTCAAAGTAAGGTTTTGAGTTTAAAACATACATTATGTACCAACTACTTGCAGAAACATTTAGACATGATTTATCATAATAAATTCATTGATGGAAAAATTCGAACAGCGCATATTCATCTGATTAAGAGAAATTGCCCAGAAGATATCAAATGATACTGTTATAATGCGTTGCTGATCATTTATAAAATGAAGTGATGGCACAATTCCAAGGAATTAAAAAGAAAGTTTTTCAGCTGATGATCATAAGCTCAATGACGTAAGAAATATCCTTAAACTGAATATGAGCATGAACGAGTAACACGTTATGAGTTTCGTAGAATCACACACCACACTTAGTATAAACAACTTTGAATCTTTTTCAAAACAAAAACTGCCTTTTGAAACTTGAAGAACAAAGACATGGCACTTCAGCAACAAAGAAACTTTTGGTTTATATGGGTGTTATGAATTTAAATCACAATTCCAAACAATATATTTATTAAAAACGGTCTAAGTGGTTGTTGATAATTCATCAAATAGTAGGTGGCGTAACGAGCTCTTTATCCACGTTAGTTTTCCTGAAGATGACGTTTCCGAGAGCAAATCTTCATCAGTTTGAAACTGCTGCAGGTGGATGAAACCCTTTCAAATCACAACCTATAATGAAATATTTGTAACTAAAGGGCGCACAAGGCAGTGGCCACTGAAAATGAAGAATACACGTGACACGCAGTTTTCGCAAAAATTCAAACTTTATTCAAATTTTCAACTAAGCAGAACATTTGTTGGCATTATTGCATTGTGAACCGAATTAATCAAACATTTAGCACAATTCCAATAAACTGTTTCAAATGAAGTTCATTTGAGTTGCATACTATACTTAATGCAGTTTTCACCCTTTGAGTCTTTTTTGGGTGGCATGAAACTTTTCTCTCACGTGTAGTCAGTCACTTTAATAGTTCTTTTAGTTCTTAAAAATGATTTTTAAAGAATAGATAGACATGGGATAATTATTTTTATTGTTTTCGTCAGAAATAGATCATACCTCACTTGGCAATTGGTAAGTAACATTTTCAAGAAAACTTCCCAAAATTGTTATTTTTATTTATAGGAAAGGCAAAGTTTAGAAATATTTGATGGTAATTGATTTATTCATTGAAATTATTTGGTATAATGACATCAATGTCTGTCATCTGTTATAGGTCAAACTAAAAACTAATATTGATACTCAGACAAAACTAACTGGTGAATTTGTCCTGAAGAAATATTTGTTTGTTTGTTCCGAATACCTGTACTCGCGCAAACCTATACCAAGGCTGTCTGCGCATGCCAATTTTGAACTTAGACTAGAAGGAAGGCATCACCCATTACCAGCTTTTGGAATAGTGAGGCTTGACTGTCATCCTTATAATGCATCCACAGTCAAAGTGGGGACACAATTTTGTGGCAACGAAACGCAATCTATGACCCATTGGGTTCACAATCTGGTACTCTAATTATTAAGTCATGCCTAGCTTAGAAATTTCTTAAACAATATAATATTTATTTTTTTGTACGGAAGGTCGTGCCCCTCCCCCCCATTTATATTATTCAAATATATATAGTGCAAGAAATTATATAATATGACTAAAAACAGTTAATTTTACTGATAATTTGAAAGTTCGAAAGTTATTTTACATTCTCAAAAATATATAAAACTAAATTAATCTCGTCCTATTCATCTTTTTCTGTCTCTCCCCCTCTCCGTACGAAGTTGTGCGTCACCGATGTTTCCTTGGTAACGTCTTACGTTTCCAGAAATCAATATCACGTTTTTGAAATAGAATCATTCAATTGTTATTATGGCGTTTCATATTATTTAATAATTAAGTTCTGTTCAAAACAAGCAACCTTCATTGATCAACAATAAATATATATCCGTGTAATGAACGTTGCTATTTAAATATAATATTCAAGCTATGCAATTGTTAATTTTTTCTTAACCAAAACGTGAATTTCAGTGAAGAAAAGATGATGTAGAGGCCTAATCTATTGCTTAATTCGCTACTACCTCTGAAACAGACTAGTTTCGCAGAATTCACAGCTTATAAGATATTAGTTATAATGATTAGAATGTATTGTTTCATAAATTGGGTACACATAGCAACAGTTTATGTAATTTCAACAATACTCCTTTCTAAGTTGGCGAAGCATCATTGTAATCAATCATAATAGTCATAAGACATTAGTAGCCTATTATATTATTTACCATAACATTCTTTATTCAGTCTCTTAGGGTTTTTCAAGAAGAAGAAGAGTGTATAATAGTATTTCAACCATACTATGTATTTATAATATAATAAACCTAATACTAATGTCTTAGGACAATTATAATTAAATATAATCCTGTTTCACCAGCTTAGAAAAGTCGTTCACACCATAAAAACTATTGTTGTAACAAATGGCCTATATATAAATGGTGTCTCAACCACTGCTGTGTTTGTTGTGTCCCGGCCGGCCTGATGAGCTATGTATTGAGCAAAACGCGTCGTACGCGATGGCTATGGCGAAGATAGTGTGGTTGAAATACTATTACATACGCTTGCTTTTCTTGAAAACCTATAGGGACCGAATAAAGCAAATAGTGTTAAAAATATAATAGGCTTAATACCAATGTCTTGTGAGAGATTATCTTATAATTTCTATAGTAATTTCCGTTACTGGGTCTCGCACAGTTGTAATTAAAGAAGAATGTGTTAATTTTATTATTTCTGTAAGTTTTCATAGTAATTTATAAGTTTTAATTTTCAGTTATTAGCCTATATTGAATTTTTTTTATAAAATTGCAGTATGATATATCTTACTTTATCTATATTGGTTGCTAAAAGTTGATTCAAATTACGTTACAATGATGTCAATATCCTTATAAGATAAAGCTTCACATTTAGATAAACGAACTCCTTAGATCAGTGAGTTCGTTTTCTCTTTCTATCCATTCAGATGCTGCACATTCCCATCTTGCCTGCTACTTTTCCTGGCCGAAGAGAGGGCGTACCCCTCTGGTGGACCCCCAGTCCCTTGGCTGGAGTGAAATGACGAAAAAAACGTTTCTTGTATTGGCCTAATTGACAGTTCGATATAACTAAATATCCACGTTTGCATGTAAGTTACGCATGCAGAACAAATAATATTTATTTGTACTAATAATAATATATAACTTGGAATTCTAGAGCTACAGTAATTCATCCCCAAAACGCGTTTCTTAAACATATATAGTTTGTATTCTACAAGCAAAACAGTATGTAGATTTTAACCATGACTTTTAAACAGTAGCAATATATATTATTTCATGATAATCTACATTATTCACATGGTAATAATTCGTATCTTTCAATTAACAAATAATACTCTGCACTCTTTCTACACAGATCATATGCTGTTGAAATAACGATAATCCGATATTTTCAAAGAAGGATACACCGGTGGCTCAGTGATCTTATAACGCTAAAAATTGGGGTTCGATACTCTTGGTGTGTACAGTACAGTTTTGAACTTAAACACAAACAAAGAACCAAATAAAATAGTAATATTGTTTATCATTTAGAATATGGTAATCAGTATGATACAAACAATAATAATCTGTACTCTATCTAATTATAGACTTAAAATAGCGATGATTCGTTATTTTCAAATTGTGATTGGCCTATCACTCAAACGATAATAGTCCGAACTTTCTACAGAGGTGTCTCCTTGTGGATCAGCGTTAAGCCTCAAGCCTTATATATCTATCTACCTATATAATAGCCAAATGTCTGTCTGTCTGTTACGTTCTGTATCTCCTGAAAGGTTAATCGTAGAAAAAAGTTATATATTACTATGCGTATTTTCAAGCGTATATTACAGGAAAATTATTCATTTTTTGCCATTCCTAAAATTTCATATCGATATCAACATCAATCCGTCAGTCTTCATATGTGCTGAACTGTCAATCTGAGAAAAACTTATTACGAACAATATGTTTCTTCTGTGAGGGGATTTCACGAAAAAAAACAACAATAAAAAAAACCGGGACTTCCTTCATTGACTGATTGAAAGAAAAAATATATTTTGAACGAAAAAAAAAACAACACAAAGAGAGGAACGTGTCTGAGTATATATATATATGTTGTTGTTTGGTTTATATACATATACAAGTAAAGAAACAACTTTTCAAAAAAGAAATTAAATATAGGGATGGCTAATATCAGTTCTTCAAAAACAATGCAAACAAGATAGTAGGGATGGCGTTTTATCATCCCTACATAATAGCACAGGCACCAGACAAAAATAGGATAAATTAAACTCAATTGTGATTCAATAGTTATATATATTGCTATCGCTACTATCTTGTTTACATTGTTTTTGAAGGATTGATATTAGCCATTTATACATTTACTTCTCTCTTTTTTGAACAGTTTTTCTTTACTTGTTTTTTTAATGCAGTGTTTCAATAGACATAAGAAGGTTATACTTATAACCAAGTTCTGAATACAATGAGGTTCCAACTGCAATATTTATTATTTGATATTTCTTTGTAATTCCTGTTTCATCCTGTAATTAAGCATTTTAAAGAACACCAAATTTCTATGAAAAAGCTAACTTTAAGGGGTAATTATAGCACCGTTTACACTAGAATTACGATTAAAAAATTAATACTAGTTAATAAAACTTATAAAAGCGGATACTCCGTTTTAAACTATATCACTTCAGTGAATGTGGTTGCATGGTTTTATTGTACCTTGTCGAATACGTTGATCTGAATTGAAGTGAACATCTCCCCTCTGACACGTCTCAGAGAAATGACAACGGCAGCTGTCTTTTCTTGCGCTCAAGTAAAATGACAAGGAAAGGGGGCTTCTAGCGGAAAAAAATCCCAATGGCTACTTACCGCAGCTGAGCGCTCTATTGAGCCAAATATTTGTGCCATTAATGCATTGTATTCAGTCTCCTTTGCTTACAAACAAACGCAATGCAATTTTTGTTATTGATATAACACATGGAATGACACAAGACGATTGTAAATGGCCTAATAGACAATCATATTGTATATACACTCTGATCTAAGAGACTGGGTGGACTGTACATTATATATTTGTTCATCACTATTTTTAGGAAAATTGCCGTTTAATTGTTTCAACGGTCATTAGCTAGTAACGCTAGAAATTGAGGCTCGATTCCCACATTAAACATAGCGCAGTTTTGCGCTAAAGTAAATAAAACAAACGAATAAATTCTACAAAGGTAATATATCTATAATTGAAAATATGATAACAAAGGGTGGGCGTATGGTAACGGTTAGTGTACCCAGACTGAGAAACTAAAAGTTCATGTTTCGCGTCCCGTTGCTACAAAAACACGTACTGTAATTTATATTTATAGGTGAGTTATAATAGTAACAGCCAAATCCCAATCTGCGATTAGATAAAAATAGCTCAAGAGTTGGTGGTGGATGAGGTTGACTAGTTGCCTTACCTCTAGTTTTCAGTTCCAAATTAGGGACGGCTATGCACAGATAGCCCCCGTGTAGCTTTGATCGAATATTCTAAGAATAAAACTGCCTAACACATAATTATAACTCAAATTAATCTCTAATAGTCTGACCTAGAAAATGACAGGATTTGTTAGAGCAATATCAACCAGTGTTCAAACTGTGGTTGGCTTAAATTTTTCCAACACTGACTACCTTTGTCTTTCAGTCAGTTATAATCTAGCTGGATCTTTCAAATAAAGATAACCCGTGAAACTTTTGAAAGAATAGAAAACTTTTATCCTCAAGTTAAATGCCTGTAGTCTTCTGGGCTGAGCGTGGCCTAAAACTTAGCGTGCCGGAACATGAATCCGAGAGTCACTGAACTTCCCCATTTGTTGCAAAAATCAAATCCCACTGTTCGATTAGAGTAGTCCAACGTTCGTCGCTGGGTGCTGTTGACTAACTGCCTTCTTTCTATACAAACCTTGAGTAACTTTGCACGAACAAACTGTGGTGTTTTTTTTTTTGAAATCTTTCCTGTTTACATTAATTTTTGTCTCTGAAACAGCGTGTCAAGAAAGAATGCATAGATAACACATTTCTACATTTCTCAAATCCATAACATAGAACACTGATTCCCCAACATGTGGTACGCGTGCCCCTGGATGTCCGTTAATAGACTTAAATGAACATTTAAAAGAAAATAAACCCACGCCCCAAAACTGGAGGGGGTAGTCTTGGTGAGTCACCAACGTATTCCACTGTATTCAGCACTCAACGTGCGCGTATTGTTGACTCATCCATGAATTAATTGTTTCGATTTTTGTATTGATTAAAACATTCTTAAGTTTTTAGTTTTAGAAAAAATTTTATACGTAAGAGGTAAGCCTCTGGCTCAGAGGTCTGACGGGGGGAGGGGAGTCACATAAAAATTCGGCAACTATTGATAAAGAGTACAGCTATATAAACTGAATTGATTACTTTCAAACCAGATTGGCAATGATATCCGTCAGTACACGAATTATAAGAAATTCAAACTTGTTTACTTTATGACAGGGCCGGCGCCATGAGGGGGTCTTGCACGTTCAACTTAAATCCTGTTTTTCCAATTTCAAACTCGAAATTGTTATAAAATATCTGTGACAAATACAAGCCCGGCATGGCTAGGTGGTTAGGGTGCTCGACTCGCAATTTGCGGGTCGCGGGTTCGGATCCCCGTCACACCAAACATGTTCACCCTTTCAGCCGTGGGGGCGTTATAATGTGATGGTCAATCCCACTGTTCGTTGGTAAAA
>NW_013665622.1:576453-580067 GCF_000517525.1 Limulus polyphemus
AGTAAATCAATGATAAAAATAAATATAACTCAGTCTTTATTGAGGGAGTTTTTAACTATTTTTCTCATAACTGTCTCGGCCCGGCATGGCCAGGTGGTTAGGGCGCTCGACTCGTAGTCTGCGGGTCGCGGGTTTGAATCCCCGTGCTCGCCCTTTCAGCTGTGGGGGGCATTATAATGTGACTTTCGTGTGACTGTTTCATAATAATGTACTGTCGTATGATTAATTAATTTATGTGCACACGAGTTACTTGATTTCGGTTACTTTTTCCAAAATCTACTGCCACCTCCCTAAATAAGTGGGTGCCTCATCCAAAGCACACATGCTGCCGCCAGAATTGCTTTATGATATTCACGAGGTTTTACACCCCTAAAGATTAAGTCTCATCTAGTAAGGATTATCCTAATCATGACGAATCGGGAAAAAATCGAGCCAGAAGACTCGAATTGACGAGATTCTTGGCGCCAGTTTGCCACATCATTAGAGGTCTTATTAGATGTCCGATAATAGGTCTTGGGTGTTTGCAGCTTCAATAAATAGTTATTAGGTGGCTAGTAATTTATTTTTACTCGGAAAAGACATTCTTTCATTAGAATGTACATGTAATTTGCGCAATTTACTGGAATGTTCTGAAACTAATATATGTGTGTGTGTGTGTGTGTGTGTGTGTGTGTGATAGATCGTGCATTATCTGGGGTACGGCGGGACAAAGATAATGCATTAAAATAGACCGTTTGTAGTCTACTGTAGCACAACTAACTGTTGAACTGATTCTGACCAAAAATAGTCGACTGATAATAGGACACTATATTTTCCAATATGTTTATACAAGAGACATATGTATATATATATATATATGTATATTAGGGCCTTAATTACGTCTCGGTAAACTTAATGTTATGGTCAAAGATCATATACAACCGATAAATACAAATTTGTTATGTATTCATATAAGAAATGTTCTAAAAATATTTACATCAAGTTAAACTAGCGTTGCAGTTCTTCAGAGGGACCCTCTTTGAAGTGAAAAATATTTTCATCAAGTTAAACTAGTGTTGCAGTTCTTCAGAGGGACCATCTTTGAAGTGAAAAATTTTCTACCAAGCTTTATTTGTTTGTGTGTAGTTAAGCCCAAAGCAGACATGCCGCTGAGCCGCTGGGGGCATCGTCAAGTTAAACAAGCGTTGCAGTTCTTCAGAGGGACCATCTTTGAAGTGAAAATATTTTCATCAAGTTAAACTAGCGTTGCAGTTCTTCAGAGAAACACTATTTGAAGTGAAAACATTTCCACCAAGCTTTATTTGTTTGTGTGTAGTTAAGCCCAAAGCTACATAATGAGCTATTTGTGTTGTGCCCATCACGAGTATCGAAACCCGATTTTTAGGGTTGTAAGTCCGCAGACACACCGCTGAGCCACTGGGGGGCATCGTCAAGTTAAACAAGCGTGGCAGCTCTTCAGACGAACTCTCTTAGAAGTGAAAATATATATCCATCAAGTTGAACTAGTATTGCAGTTCTTTGAAGTGAAAATATTTCCATCAAGTTAAACAAGCGTTGAAGTTCTTCAGAAGGACCCTCTTTGAAGTGAAAATATTTCTATCAAGTTAAACAAGTATTGCAGTTTTTCAGAGTGACTCTCTTTGAAGTGATAATTGATAAAAGTCGTCCCTGAGGAAAGTTATTTATTTTTTGGTAATTGAGCTATTTTGTTAAAAACTGAAACAGTTTTGAAGATTTCAGCTGCATTTGAGAACAGAAAATAAGGTGTAAAAGAAATATTCATGCGAATATCTTACTGTCTAAGTTGAATCTTGCATTCATTCAAATTTCGCAAATAGTACATAACTTTTCATTTGAGTAAGTGCTAGTCATTTTATTGTATATAGTAGTTTCATTTAATGACTGCGAAAAGTTTCGTTTTGAGTTTACTTACTAATGTCTAAATTGAATCCTGCATTCATTCAAATTTCGCAAATACACAGTACATAGCTTTTCATTTGTGTAAGTGCTAGTCATTTTATTGTATATAGTAGTTTCATTTAATGACTGCGAAAAGTTTCGTTTTGAGTTTACTTACTAATTAAATGAATTTTTATTACAAGTTACAGCTTTTACAGAAGAGAAGAATATTATTCTTTTTAAACGATACGACGTTTCGTTCGCTGGTACGATTATTCTCAACCACACAGGTTTTAACGGTATAGAAGGTGAATCGTACCAGCGATCGAAACGTCGTGCGGTTTTAAAAAGTATTCTTCCCTACTGTAAAATCTGTAACTTGTGATACAAAAGGGTACAGTATTGTTATCAACAACATATTTATATATATTGAAATTTATGTTTTTTTTAGATCATCCTCGCCAATCGTTTTAATTTTATTTCTTTATCTCAGTTGCTTTCTTGATTGAATAGCATAACCACTTTATAATAATCCTTTCAATAATTTTTATTATAGCATTGTTAAAAAACTACTGTTATACAAGATATTATGTATCAGTTACTTATACTTTATCTAAAGTTATGTAAGACGTCAGAAGAGAATGTGCTCGGCATGGCCAGGTGGCTAGAGCGCTCCACTCACAATCTGAGGGTCGCAGGTTCGAATCCCCGTCACACCAAACGTGCTCGTACTTTCAGCCGTGGGGGCGTTATTATGTGACGGTCAATCCCAGTATTCGTTGGTAAAAGAGTAGCCCAAGAGTTGGCGGTGGGTGGTGATGACTAGCTGCCTTCCTCTAGTCTTACAATGCTAAATTAGGGACGGCTAGCGCAGATAGCCCTCGTGTAGCTTTGCGCGAAATTCAAAACAAACAAACAGAAGAAAATAGAAAATCACGACCCCAAAATCCAGATAAAATTAGTAATACCCCAGTTTTCGATAAAGTATTTCTTTGGAAATTTTGGTTATGATTTTTATGATGATTTCTAGGTTTCATTTAAAAACCCTAATAACTATTAAATTAAAAACTCGAGGAGTTTCTATTATTGATCGATTATTAGGGTGACAAAACATAATACAAAGTTTGCGGTTCGGAAGATGTTACATTTTTTTCTGAAAACTGGTGTAAGGCCAGTAAAGGAAGATTTGTTGAACATTATTAACAGTCTTATTGTAACGTCATACAAATAACCAGTCTACAGATCGTGCTTCGCCGGTATAAGGTGTTGCATATCATAATAAGGTGGCTTTGTTGTTAATTTATTCCAGCTCGGTTTGTTCAAATAATTTTTCGCGCAAAGCTGAACAAGGGTTGCCTGTGCACAGGCGCCCCTAATTTCAAACTGGTAGACTATTCGCGCAAAGCTGAACAAGGGATGCCTGTGCACAAGCGTCCCTAATTTTAAAGTGATAGACTGGAGCAGTGGCTCTCAACCTTTTACTTTGGCTCCTGACCCATTTGTAAAACTTATGACCAGTCGCGACCCAATAAGTAATCTTAGGGCAAAAAACAAACAAGTAACAACAACAACAACAACAAAAAAAAAACGTAAGTCTTAATAAATACTTAAATTAATTATCCATTTCTAAGTACTGTTCGTGACCCCTTCCACAGATCCTGACCACGCATGGGTTGTAGAAACGTTAGGATTGGAAGGAAAGACAGTTACTTAAC
>NW_013665622.1:580077-583546 GCF_000517525.1 Limulus polyphemus
AAAAAAAAAAAAAAAAAAACGTGTCTTAATAAATACTTAAATTATTATCCAGTTTCAAAGTCTGTTCGTGACCCCTTCACAGATCCTGACCACGCATGGGTTGAGAAACGTTGGATTGGAAGGAAAGCAGTTACTTAACAGCATCCAACATCAGCTCTTGTATATCAACATGAATGTTATTCATTCATGAGGACATAATCACGCTCACAGAGATCGAGACATGAAGATTAATCTTGTTGATGTATTGCATTCAGTTGTTTATTAAGCCAGATGACTTACTTTGAATACAGTTGAATGCTAGCTCCAATAAAAAAAGAATAGATTATTTAAGTACTTTATTCCTATAGTTTCATTCAGTAACCTTGTTAGAAGTGAGCGAATCTTCAAAAATAAAGCCAACTTCATACTGTTAACATTTTCTCATTCATCCAGGTTTCTCAGTCAACGAAGATTTCTGAGCTCTTTGAAACCGATTTTAGATGCCAATCTGAAAACGTAGTACACGATTTTTTATCCTTTCAACCCAGCAAATCTGAAGGCTTATAACTAAAAATCAGGTTTCTATTCCCGTGGTGGGCACAGCACAGAGAGCCCATTGTATAACTTTGTGCTTAAGAAAAACAAAAGAACGAACGAAACAACACCTTTCAACCAAACGTTTAGTCAAACGGAAGGTACGAAGCGCCACCTGTAATCACTAACTTACTAGAACGATCGTCCATATGTGCGTCATAAGTTAATTATCTTGGTTTCTTGGAACCTTCTCACGTGCTGCGTCATAAGACAATTTTGTTTAAATGCAATATGATAGGATTATGTACATAAATAGTTACTTTTTATTTTTCCACTTTTTAATCAAAATATTTTTTGATGAAATAAATGATAAAATATTTTTTTAAAATTAGCTATAAAATGTGCGCAGAACATTAATTACTTTTATGTTCGATATTTTTTAAATGTCTCTTACGCATTACAGTGAACTTACATATTTATTTATAACGGATTTGAATAATTAATGGTTTTTATGACAAGTACATCTTCACCACTCGTTGTGGCAAGTTTTCAAATTGAACGCAGAAACGCCGAAATGTAAGCCACCTTATATAGTAGTACAAGAGTTTGAGTTTGTTTTCCTTCCCTCAATTTCTCAGGCGCAGATAGCTAGGGACAAAAAAAAAAAAAAAAAATTCTCAGGCGCAGATAGCTTTGCGCAAAAAACAACAACAAACAAAAACAAAACAAGCAAACAAACAAACAAACAAAAAACGCCAAGCAACCAACTGATCGATTTCTTTAGTAGAGAGATAAAGAAAATGAAACAAAATCTCACTAGATGGCTACCAAAAATTCTTAAGCTTGATGAATCAGAGTTTGGGCTTCTGTGAGTATCGAAACGCCATACTGGCGATTATTTTGATAGCAGGAACAGCGTTCCCACACTTTTTAAATTAATAAAGGCAATTTTCTATTTAAATATTATTGTATATGTCGGGGACTTTGTGTAAGAGTGCGGAATGAATTTAGGTAATCCTGACTTTAAAATTCTGAAAACGTATAATTTTTTTCCCCTCATGTATAGAGCAACGACAAAGACTATTTCGACCAAAAACACTATCATACTTCCCCAAAATTTGACTCGACCCAAACAACTTTGCTTGTGTTCCACAGGAAATGTCCCTCGTTGCGAGAGCGGCAAGTCTACGGACTTAGAATGCTAAAATCCCAGGGTCGATTCCTTGCAGTGGACACAGTAGACAGCTTAATGCAGCTTTACTCTAAAAAAAACAAATAAACTACAGGAAATATTAGAATAATAAAACTACACAGTCCACTATAATCCGGTCGAATATAATAATGATTTGTTTGTTTTTGAATTTTGCGCAAAGCTACACGAGGGCTATCTGCGCTAGCCGTCCCTAATTTAGCAGTGTAAGACTAGAGGGAAGGCAGATAGTCATCACCACCCACCGCCAACTTTTGGGCTACTCTTTTACCAACGAATAGTGGTATTGACCGTCACATTATAACGCCTCCACGGCTGAAAGGGCGAGCATGTTTGGTGGGACGGGGATTCGAACGCGCGACCCTCAGATTGCGAGTCGAGCGCCCTATCCACCTGGCCATGCTGGGCCCTATAATAATGAACAAACCGTATTGGATTATGTAAGTAACCGATCGCTTTTAAAGAAATAACTTGGTGCATCAAGAGGGATGAAACATTAGTTATTTTTGTCCATTTATTGCGTGTGTGGTGTGTGCAACATTTTTCATAGATGTAACTCAATTTACATTTCCCTTTGTGCTCGATAAACGCAGGATGTGAAAGGAGCAACTATTTAAATAATAGTATTATTTTAAATGAACTAACATACACCGTTAGTGAAATATATGGCACATTCATCCTTTCTTTTCTCTGTTACACCCAAAGTTCATTGGGTATTATTATTATCTATACTTTTGTAGCGCTCACGCACATACAGTACAACGTGCAGCTAATTAGTTTTACGACGGTAACAAAGGATAAGATATTGAAAAATGTCTTCCGCACAGAAATAATAATTTTTCAACTTATTTTTATTTTATTTTCTAATTTGTTAAATTATTGTTCAAAATTTTGCGTTTTGGTCATTTTCCTTTTAGTTTTCGTAAAGTAAGAAAACACTGGTTGAGATACGTTATTTTTAGTTAATTCTTTGTGTTGTTGAAATGATATAATTTGTCCCGGCACTTCTCTTTCCAGGACTTGAACACTGAGACCCTGGTAGGCCTAACTGTTTACTCCACCCCTGACTACCAAAATATATGTTTTCGTTCTCGAAAGTAGTAATCGATAAGTGAAGTTAACAAGCGGTGTAGATAAATTTAACAGTATCATCTACGTTAATTTTGTTTATCTTCATTAAGCCATTTCAGAATCTGGTAAAAAGGATGTTGTTAAGATTTTGAAACCCACGTATGTATCAGAGTAAAAGGAATGATTTAGTACCTTAATTCTTTCTCGACATTTATATCAAAATTACTATTTATTTTTTCCTCCTAATTATGTTAACGTAATTTTAGTTAGAAAGACTTAACCTGTTGTGTAAGTTTTGAACAACGAGTGCTCATTATTGCGGGGGAAAAAAGCGAATTCACAGATAAACGCAGTGACATACATTGATCTTTGAACCAGTAAATAACACAACCTTTTCCTTGATAAATGGCAAATATTTGCTGAATACCACTCATTGAAAACTGATTTTACATGAATAAAATATTTTGTGGAACTGTAACATTTCAGAGCCGTAATGTCTCCCTAAGGTTTTTTTTTTTTGTTGTTGTTAGATGAGCGCACACGAACAACAGTAATAAATTGCTGAACAACAGATTTGAGTGGAAAGACTAAATTTTTTTTACCTCTTGGTTACATTTTAAATTACAGCAACATATTGTTACGCCTCCAGTTGTTAGTTAATTTTCCGTAAATTTC
>NW_013665622.1:584394-595529 GCF_000517525.1 Limulus polyphemus
GCATTTATTTATAGTAATTGGTTTTTCAATATTATATATATGATATGATGGTAAAATAAAATAAATAATTTGACGTTGCTATAAATCATAAACCTAATTCTGATTTGTAATTACTTCAATAAAACTGATAATAATTACCGCTCATCAGCTTAATCTAGTCCACACCGAAACAGTTGTTATTCAAGTAACTGATGAGATAAATAGAGTATTGACCACTACTATGTCTGTCGTATCTTAGCAGGCCTGACGAGACTTTTATTTAGCGAAAGGCCTGGTCAGTACTGTATATACCATAGTTTACTTCCTATAACTTTCTTATTTAACTTTCACTCTAAAGTTCTTATAAATGTAATGCATATAAATATTACATAACAGTAACATCGATTTGTTTGTTTGTTGTTAAGCGCAAAGCTACACAATGAGCTATCTGTGCTATGCCTACCACGGGTATAGAAACACGGTTTTTAGTGGTATAAGACTTCTAACTTACCGCTGAATCATTTTGGGGGGGGGGGGGTAAGATTGGTACTAATGTTTAACGGGTATTTCTTTACTTGTCCTCTGCGGGTATCTATTAGGAAGGACATAATGGTATCTTGTGGTTCCCCGCTGAATCAATGGTAAATTTACAGACTTACAATGCTAAAAATCTATCACTAGCTAGTTCTATTACTCTCTATCCATTACGATTTTAGTGACGGAGGTACAAGGGGGCCGTGAAACCTTATAAGTGTAGTGAGTGTTGGTATAATAAGCCTAAAGTAAAGACGTAGTGTCGGATCACCTAGCCTAGAGCCAAGAGCATAAAATTTATCATGAAAGTAAAAATAGTGATTCAATTTTAAACTTAAATCGTTTCTGAATTATGCTATTTTCTGTTATACCACCAACGTTTTTTAATAAAAAAAACACATTTCTTTAATCAATGGAGACTCTAAATTAAGAAATCAAAGAACATTTTTCCAGTTTTGTTGTCTATACATTTCATTTCATACTTTCAATACATAGCCTAACAACAATATTCGGTTATACTTTTGTCGCTAAGCAACACGACGTAAAAGCCATTGCTGGAATGCAGTATTACCAAAACGCATTGGCTTTTCTATATATTAGATGTTGTTAATTTAACTGATTTTGACCAATTATTATTCTATGAATACGCCACGAATTAATTTCATGAATGATCTTAATTTTGAGTAGCTCACAAAGGAATTTATCGACTGCCTCGACCGTACTTTTCTGCTTCTTTATTGGTCAAGCTTGATTTCGCATTTTTTAAAAATTTAAGTTAGCTATGGAGTATGAGATTATGGTATCCTATAGGGTGGGGGTCGGGGTGGTAGGACTTGCCCCCTTATTTTTGACGGGCTATACGCTAGTATCATAATAATAAAGAGCTCGTATTCTTGTTCTTGATACACCCATATAGTAAAAATCAACACCCCAACATCTTTGTTTTAATTATTTCATTCTTTCTTGCAGTGCAAGGTTTTATGCTTAAATACAAAATAGAAGATAAAACAAAAAAAGACACATGTTGTAATAGTTATTTGTTTATCTGAAACATAAAATGGGTAAACATTTGGAAATTTGAAGGGAAATACCATTTCTTCATGGTGGTACAAAATTCCAAACTCACAAAGCAGTTCTCTGGAGGGGATATGTATATATACCCCTGGCAGTGAAAGAGTTAGTGGATACTTTCTGATATGAAACGAGTGCTTAGATTTGAATTTTCCCACTTACTGCATTACATTCTGACTTCATTATGAAGCAAGACCCGTACAATATTTAGTTGTTCCATAAAACAAAAAGGGAAGTAGATAAAAAAAAAATTCCGTCGTGGAGATTTTAATAAGCGAACTCGGCTTGAGAATCTCAACAGTTGACAAATAAGAGCTGCATCAAAATCATAATGATATTCATTAAAATACGCAAGATTTCAACAAAAAGCCTTCATTTGACAACTTCTTTTCTTAGAGACATTCTTGAGATGTTGTTTTCATTAGGGACTTCCTCTTAAATGCAGATCAAACGGTGATAATGAACGTTTTCAATTACTTCAGCTCCTTGGTGATAAACAAATTTACCTCTCTGTGTGGTATCCGCAAATAACTGGAGGTTCGGTCAGAAAAATGTATTAGGGAGTTAATCTGAATTCTGAGTTTGGAGTAAGAAAAGGACTAAAAACTATGTGAAAATCAATCTCTATTCACAAAAACAATCAAATTAACGAATGCACTGGACAGAAGACAACATCTTTACTGGAGGTAAAAGAACTTGTAAAGCTTCGGCTTAGCTTCTTGAACAGAAGATGCTGATAAGATGAGATCATCCAGATTGATAGAGCACAGAATTATATACAAGATTCTTATGTGCTATCTCTCTCACTGCATGTGAACTAAGCATGGATATTCGAATAGAAAAAGGAGGAATGTTTTATCCTCAGGGTATCTTCTGACAAGCCTTTGGAAAATATTAATATAAACTTTATGCAGTGCATTATACTTTACAGCAATCTTTCCCTTGAATAAGTGTATGTGACACCATAAGAAAATGAACCAAGACAAAAGTCACAGAAGTATAATGTACTGTTACCCGCAATAATAATAATAAACATACTAGGAATTACGTTCGCATAACGATTTTTAATTTCTGCTCCAGAAGGGATTTGATCCATTTGATACATGTTCATATGAATACCCTGTAATAAAATAACATCCAATATTGCCCACGTTCATTAACACTATTCAATAACTAGCTAGTACATTATTGAACATGTTCATTGGAAAACACAGTAAAGAAGGTTAAGAAATACCAGGTATGCCTCTGCATACCACATATTTCCTCCTTCATTTACCTTCAGGCTATCCTTAACTTAATATTGAGATAACATGAAAGAAGACCTGTACCTGTACCTTCTCTCGTCCTTTTAAAGCACACATCATTACAACACTTTATCAGTTTGTTTTGTTTCATTTTGTTTAAGCCCAAAACTGCACAGTCTAAGCCTGCAGGATAACCACTCAACCACTGAGGGGCCACTTTAGCAAATATACAATTTAAATAATATATAAACTCTTTAGCGAAAATACACAGAAGCAGTAAAAAGAAATCCTTTAACATAGATATATTTCAATAATATAAGATATGCAATATATACAGACCTACTTGTTTTTTTTTCGACACAAAAATATAATTTCAAAACAGAACAATTCTCACTTTTACTTAAGGATATTCTTCTTGGCTTTTATGCTTTAAGACAATTTGCTAGAAAGACATTTTAATCTTTCAAACTTTATATGGTGGGTTTTACAGTATTCAAAAGGTAAACAGTGGAAGGCACATTAATCTTACAAAACATTCTCTCATCATGGCAAATCCAAGTAGAACACGTTAGATTTTACAAAATTGAAAAGCTAGAAACATTCTATTTGCTCCTCTAAAGTAGCTAAGTGGCAAGTCTGAGGGCTTATAACATTCTCGCTCATGTACCTTTATTGGCACATTTAGTATTATCAGGTTGATCTGTCCTAAAGCTAATAGTTCATGGTCTTGAGAAAAAGGACTGGCATGGCCAGGTGGTTAGAGCACTAGTCTTACAATCTGGGTCGCGGGTTCGAATCCCCATACCACCAAACATGCTCGCCCTTTCAGCCGTGGGTGCGTTATAATGTGACGGTCAATCCTACTATTCATTGGTTAAAGAACAGCCCAAGAGTTGGGTTGACGGTGGGTGAGTTGACTACCTGCTTTCCCTCTTGTCTTTCACTGCTCAATAGCGCAGATAGCCCTCGTGTAGCTTTTTGCGAAATTCCAAACAAACCAAGCTTGAGGAAAATGTTTTTACATACAAAACAGAAACTACTAACCCTATTGACTGAAAATATGGAGTCATTTTAACCTATGAGGTTGAAGTGAAACCATTCAAATGTTATTTTCTAAAGAAAAAGCCAGTTGCATTGCCTTATTTGAGATCACGTGATGAAGCCCTAGTACTTTTACTAAATGGATCAACTTTCACAACACTTTTTGATTAAAAAAACAACAACAACTAATGAAATTCACATAAATATATGTGAATATATTTATATATTCTTGAATAGGGAATAACCAGATGTTAGGTAAGGTTAGGTAAACTAGGTTTCACTCGGTTCAGAAATTTAGGAGATTTGGTTTTTATTACTTTAAGTGCTTGGTTTTTCAAACATTCATTAATTTTTAGCTGTTATAGCTAGTCGCAAGAAACAGCCTAAGAACACAAAGCAATTAACACTCTCTCATTTCCCAAAAGAATTACAAACTTTTATTTTTCCACAAATATGTGAATCGTCTGTCCAAATACAGCAAGAATTCATTGCAAAACAAGTTATCTAACCGTACAAAAAACAGATATCTTACGTATGCGTGTTCTCTGTCATAATATGCTAACCCCTGTGCCTGTCATAACAATAGTATATAACTTATGGTATTTATCATTGTTATAAGACACTGGTTTTTGCAGTTTTCAGTCTTAACATTTTTATTCTTTCTATCTTTTACATTTCACGTTCTGTTCCTCGGCCTTTCCACTGTAATAATATGTTGATTTTCCCGCAACCAACATCAGTATGAACACTATTGAAATCAAATATATAATTTTTCGTATTTCCGAACACTGTTATATCATTTTTTTTTGTATGTACTACTTTTGAAATAGATATTTTGAAGCGTTTTTTGTATGTTATTATTCTTACTTTACGCGGAATAACACATTGTTGTAATACCGTACTCCTCATGCCACAGGCACGTTCAATATGCTAATACTTGCGCATTTCTTTCTTAGATTGCATTATTCATTCTGCTTCTAATGTATAAATACATCGTAGTCCTTGTGATATCCACACTGCTATTATATCCTAATATGGCTGTAACGCTTTATAATGTTTTAATAATTGTGGGCTCTACTGTAATAATATCCTAATATGGCTGTAACGCTTTATAATGTTTTAATAATTGTGGGCTCTACTGTAATAATATCCTAATATGGCTGTAACGCTTTATAATGTTTTAATGGTTGTGTGCTCTACTGTAATAATATCCTAATATGGCTGTAGCGCTTTATGATATTTTAATAATTGTGTGTTCTACCGTAATAATATCCTGATATGGCTGTAACGCATAGTGTCCTACTCATCCTGCTCCCCACTGTTGTAATATCCTAATATGGCTGTAACACATAATATCCTTCTCATCCTGTTCCCCACTGTAATGCATAATATTCTAGTCCTCATGACTTCACACGGCTATAATATCCTAATATGTCTGTAACTCTGTATAATATGTGAATCATCGTATTCACCAATCTATAATAATAAACGATCCTGTGTGTGTGTGTGTCTGTGACCGCCATAGCTCCAAGAGGAAAAAACTGGAGACCTGAAACTTTTCACGCATACTAAGGAGATTCTCAGGGTGTGTACCTGGCTGTTATTTTAAAAACATTTTGGCCAATATTTGGCTCTATAGTTTTGCCTTATAGCCTTTAAGCCCCCATAATTCTGCTTCCTGAAGGTCTACAGAAAAATATAATTTTTTTTCTTCTAAATTCTCACGTACTGAATGAACAATATGTTGAGGTTTTCTGCCAAATACTCTTTTTTAACACAGACATGGGAAGAAAAATACAAATTTTAGAATTAAAAAAAGTTGAATTGAACGGGAAACGGCAACAAACAACTGGAAGAAAATGTGAATCAGAGAATAATGGAGAATTCGGAGAATGAAAATAATTCCAATAAAAACACAGGAAGAAGGAAAACGAATTTTAGAAGCTAAATTAAAACTATTTCCTTTTAAAAAGAGTCGAATTAAATTAAATTCGGGAAAAGGCAACAGACAAATCAATTAAAGAATTGGCGCATTGGGGTAGCTATAGAAGTAATTAAGATAATGGAGGCACTTGAGTGGTACATTGAGGCCTCTGTGAATCATGAGGGGATCTTAGACTTCTGCAGCGGAGCGTGGGTATTTTATGCTAGTATTATAATAAACTACTTTTTGGAGCCATTCTGTTATAAACATAGGATAAAACCTCTACATCGTGCCATCTCTCTTACGAGATATCATCTAACGAAACGTTGGTGTTTTGTGGTGTATCCTACATATATTAACACGTGTAATGATATAAGTTTTCTGGAGAAGTAAAAATTAATACTTTCACTTGCGAAAATTCTTGTTTTCACTGGACCATACGCAACCCTTACAATTTCTGTAGTTAAACTGTCTTATAATAATTGGTGTTCTAATATTTCTTACTTGCATTAACAGGTAGCCGATAATAAAAACCTGATGTTTGTGACGTATTTCTTATTTTAGCAGATATTTTACAAAGATAAATTAGTTTCTTGTGATTTTTCTACTTGTATTAACAAATATCATACAGGGATGTATTTTTTATATAAGTTGTTCTTGAATTAATGCGGGTATTTCATAATGGTGGATATCTTCAAAGTACTTGTAGCGATGGACATTTATGTGATGTAGTATAACCTTACTTGTGTTAAAGAATATTTTTATTTTTAGATAAATGATTATTGTTCTGTGGTGTATATTAGTTGTGTTAGCGGTTTGTTTGTTTGTTTTTGTTAAGCACAAACCACACAAGTATCAAACCTAATTTATATCGCTATAAGCCCTCAGACTTACCACTGAGATACTGGATGGGGAGGGGTTGTGTTTGTTTTGCATTTTTTAAATACTATTATAGTATCTTCTAGTAATCTAGTAGAGATTTCATGAACTGTAGGCTTAGATTAGCACCAATATGATCAATATTTTGTCATATATATATATATAAATGTTTTACACTGTAGTGTATCATTTAGATAACACATTCTACAGCTGCTACCTTCCGCCCAGTGGTTTTTAGAAAGAGTAAGAGATTATAACACAAAAATCGGGGTTCGATCCTTGCAGTGGGCACAGTGCAGATAGCCCATTGTGATAGCTTCACGATTAAAGAAACAACCTACAGCTTCATTAATTTTATATTACAAATACTTATTTGCTATTGTTTGCCAACGATAAAATTTTAAATGTTTTTTTTACCAATTATGTGGGTGCCGAAAGATACACCTGAGGGATTATATATAGTTAAAATTATAGAGATAATGTTATATTAAAAAGATATAAATTATTATATACAAACAGAAAAAATTGATAACTAACGTATTTTAAAAGTGGTTTTTATTTTGGTTTATTATTTTTGTAGGTATACTTCGTTCAGTTGATATATGTATAACAACACTAATAGAATTATATTTCATCTATTGTGTTATATGTAGCATCAACAAGTCATGATTAATGGCGATTTTAACAAAATAACACATTATTTTTTATTAACTGCACTTTGTCAATTAAGGTTTATTCCACGTTGAGTAGGATCAATTTTTATGCTTTGGTTATTCTTCGTTTACCTTGTACATTGTTAGCCTTTAAACCGAGAACAATGGATACCGCTCCCTCCAGTAAATTTGGTAATACTCGATTAAGCCCCCCACGTGTTCGGGGGTAAATCTGAGTATTTATAATGTTCAAATTTGGGTTTCGATACTCACGGTGAGCACATCACAGGTAGCCCATTGCGTAACGTTGTGCTTGATAACAAAGAAATACATTATACTCGGTTATCCATTTTCCATGTAACAACGGACTGGTTTTTACGGTTTAATTTTTTTTATTATAAAGTAGTAACCTAACAGGTGCAAAAAAAGAGATTAGTGTACGAGAGGAATTCATATAGTCGTTTGCGTCTTTTTTTTTTGAAGCCACGTAACAATTTGGTTGCGTAATCAACGTTTTTCTTTCTTTATATATCAAGGAACATTAATCACCTACCAAAGCATTTAATACATTAACCAAGCTTTATTATTTAAATTATTTTAATATTATGAAAGCTGTTACCTAAAAATTTCATTTCTCCCAAGCTTTGTTTGTACAATTCTTGAGATATATCTGAAATGAAGGTAGAAATACATTCAATAAGTTTCATTCTGCCTTTTTCATACTGTTGTTACGAAAGACTGTAAAAATTAGATCTCATCTATTTTTAAGATTTTTCCTTAAAATTCTTACTTATCCTTGAATTATTCATTATTTGAGAATAAGATTTTTCCACACAAAATGAAACACAACTAGATAGGAAAAACTATTCCAGTTCCGCTATAAATTTTCATTCTTATATTGAGTTTCAAGTAGTGCAGTAGCCTTTTTTCTTTGATCATCTTTATTCTTATTAAACTAATAAGGCATTGAAATGATGATTGTAGATTTAAACAGCCCTATACATTACTCAGTAAGAAGTAGCCGGACATGTAGCTATAAAGGGGAATGCTAGTGAATCACAGTCTTGATAGAATAAAGCCTAGATTACTGCTTCCATTCTGCGAAGTGTGATGTCAACCAGATTCCACGAAGTGACTGCTACAATTAGTCTCCAATGTTACTATTCTGCGAAGAGCTATTTCAAATTCATTCAAAGAGGTGACTGCTACAATTAGTTCCCATTGTTAATATTCTGCAAAAAACTATTTCAAATACATCCGAAGACGTGACTGCTACAGTTAGTATTCAATGTTACTATTCTGCAAAGAATAATTTCAAATAGATTCCAAGAGGTAACCGCTACAATTAGTCTCCAATGTTTCTGTTCTGCGAAGAACGATTTCAGATAGATTCCAAAAGGTGAGTGCTACAATTAGTATCAGTCACTTGCCAGTGACTGGAAAATTGTGGTCTAAATTTTCCATAAACTCTTCGAGATGGTCTCAAGAAATCCCTCCGGGCATACCATTCAAAGAAATTGAATATTGATATTTATTTTTCAGACGTAGGTTGTACGCGCTTTATGACAGGGATCACTGAATGACACTCACGTTGTTGACCAGTAACTCCTTCATGACCATTGGAACTTGTTAATTGGAGATCTTTTGATAACCTCGTGCACTTAACAAATAAGTCCTATGTCCATGGTTCAGGTCCCAACTCTCGCCATCACACCTCCACCAAAATCCTTCATAGTTAACATAACGTAATAAAGTTGAATTGTTCACCTACTTGTCTCCAAGACCCACATATAGTCATCACTTTAAAACTGGCTGTAGTGTTTCTCACCTCTCCACTATTAATCATTAAGTTTATACTGTTGAGAGGTTTATACCAAGAAAAACAGAGCCGAGCATTATCCAAATGATGTTATAGCCATATAGTTATCACTTGAAAACTGGTTGTAGTGTTTCTCACCTCTCTACCATTAATAATTAAGTTTCTACTGTTGAGAGGTTTATACCAAGTAAAACAGAGCCGAGCATTATCCAAATTATGTTATAGCCTTTAATATGTACTTATATTCGAAGAGAACATGCTGCAAGAACACACAGAAAGTACTCTTTCTAACGTATCCATATTTAATGCAATAAAATTACAAATTATATTTTTAATTTTACCTTTGGTAGAAAGAAACCTGTAATAAAAACACCGCATGTTTGTTTAACAGATAATTTATAGCACTAAACAATTCTAATAAATGAAAACTAATCACTCTTCAAAGACATTTTCAAATGCCCCTAGATTTTTTAGAAGTAGTATCAACAGTTTGAAGTAAAACTGAATGGTTTCGTTTACAATAGATCACACTTGACGAAGCATTGCGACTATTTTACGCATCGATTTTTTTCCACACTTTCAGAAGTATATATATAATATTTTGTTTCTCAAACTTACTCTAGCATCTGTACATACATTGACGCTACTAGTCTATCTATCTGATGCAGTTATACTCATAAAGTTCCCCCGCAAACTGTGCGGAGCGGATCATGTTGCATGTTCAAGGGTTGTCCGGGTACTTTTGGTAGGGCAGTATATATAAATCATCCTTTAAGACTAATATAGCTGTAAATTACTGGAACCAGTTTGCCTTGAAAACCTAGGCTATAAAAGACTCCTGAAGAGTATACATGTTTAATAAGTTGTTAATGAATTACTAACGTATTATTGTTTCACTTTATAAGTGCACATTTTCAAGTGAAATTGTTTTGGTCATAATAATTCCTAGCCAAGCTTAAAAACACTTAATATTCTTTGTGTTGTTAATTGACAAACTTTTAATAATTATATCTTTTTTTCTTAAATACCAACATCACATATTTTGTTTGACATTTTGACACGAGTGGGTTGACTGTCAATTTACTGACTTACAACGCTAAAATCCAGGGTTCGATTTCCCGCGGTGGTTACAGTGAATAATCCAATGTAGCTTTACTATAAAATAAACAAACAGACACGAGTAAACATTGACTAACAGATAATTTTGGGCATGAGTTGAAGTGAGTTTGTTTTCTGCTTTTAAAAATTTCGAATCGCATTTAATAAACTACAATATAAACATTCTTTTAATGACACGTCAAGCTAGTGTGACTTACTTCCAATACTTATATTATGTAAATATACTCATTTTTAGCGATTCTTCTTAAGCAGCTATACGTGGCCAAGATATTTTTGTATTTAAGAAAACACACAAAAAAACTTTTTATTTCTGAATGCTGAAGTGTCGATATTAATGGTTTCATATTACAGTTGTGATTCGAGTATTGTTGGGATTATGATTAAATATATATATATATATATATAGAGCAAGGAATGCCTCATTTAGAGGAAGATAATGGTTGAAAGAATCTAATATTCTATACATAATCAACGTAGTTGTTTATAATCTAACCCTGAACTGTTCTGTTGATGAAACAGTTACTTTTTAGATGCCTGTTTGGTAAATATACCCTATACAATTTTAAATCTGTATGTCACATCTTCATTTATGTGAGGGTCTAGATCAACCCAATGATTAGCGTACTAGGCTATGGATCCCAGGTTCGCATCTTTTACCGCCTCCCCCCCCAAATTACAGTTTGCACTTTATGGCTCTGGGCGCGTTATAAGAGTGACAGCCAAATTCCACTAGTTGATTAGGGTTTCCTACGATACGAGTTGACGATATGAGGTGTCTGTCTTCCCTCTACTCTATCATTTCTAAATTAGGGACGGCTAGATTATATATTAGTGTTTAACGTTATTTTGTTTGTTTGTTTTGAATTTCGCGC
>NW_013665622.1:596529-615144 GCF_000517525.1 Limulus polyphemus
AGAGGGAAGGCAGTTAGTCATCACCACCCACCGCCAACTCTTGGGCTACTCGTTTACCAACGAATAGTGGGATTGACCATCACATAATAACGCCCCCACGGCTGAAAGGGCGAGTATGTTTGGTGTGATGAGGATTCGAACCCGCAACCCTCAGATTGCGAGTCGAGCGCCCTAACCACCTGGCCATGATTTTAACGTTACTTAAATGAAAATATTTTAACATGTTTGTACTGCCATTAGTTCTCATACTGTGAAAGTTTGAAATATAACTTTAGAAACAATGTGATTCAGCGTGTTCGGTATGTTAATGACCGACGACATTCCGCCTTTAAAATACTAGTAGACACAATAAAACAATAACTTAAACCTTCTAAATAGCAAAAAAAAAAAATTCTAGATTAAAAAACAAAGAAGCATGAATAACGTGTACATGTTTTAGATAACGTTTTCTTTATTTCGGTACAACTTTCTTTGCAAAAGGCGTATTATGATCAGAAAATTGGATTTAAAAGAATAAATACCCTCGAGAATATATATAGCAACAATAAAAATTATCATAGTGTTAAAATATTTTCTTTTCAGCCACATTATGCTACTATATTAAGAGTTAAAAACACAAAACCGATAACGTCGAGTACTGAGTCTTTTAGTATTAATATTGTTAAAATATTGTTTAAGGAAATATTTTTAACACTTCGATAAAACAATCTAATTGAAGACCAATGAAGTTCTTCAGGTAGAAATGTTCATCTTTTTTTCCTTTCTATAATATCAAGCATTCATTTTTTAATGTTTTGATCCCAATGTAAAAATAACAAGTTTTTTTGCGTGATAAAAAATACTCTTTCCATATTATTTCTTTGCTATAATGTGAGCGAAGAAGCAACAGTAGATTCGATATCCATATCGATGCTACCGCCCCCAATATGTCTGACTTCTTGTTCGTTCTAGAAAAGAAACAAAACGTCTAAATGTGTTATTGGTCGTAGCTAAGGTGATAAGTTAGTGCCATTTCACAACGAAATATATATTTTTAGTGTTAAAAACAGCCAATTCCGATTAACTGATCTGAAAGAAAAAAAATCTTGTAAAGATAACATTTTGCAATAAATTATGTTTTGCTTTTATATAACCAACTATATCGAGAGTTGCCCCTATCCCAGTCTTCTGAACGCTCCTGCCACCTAGCAAGTAGATCGATAAAGACTACAGCAGCACTAGACATGCTATTCGACGTAGTCCAGAACATTCAGGGCTGCGATAGTTAATACATATATTAGAAGCTTTGAGAAACATAAAGTTTTCATACAGAGGATCTTTCCTCCACAGAATGAAAAGATGGTTGATTAATTACATGAATGAGTGAAGGTAGTTATAAGAAGTGCTTCGAATCTTACACTCTGTATTGGATAAGGTTAGAGCCTCGCCCTTTCATGCTTATATAAGTTATAGGCGCGTGATGCCTTCTTAGTTCTACCTCTTTTTGCTTTTAAAAATTATTAGCTTTCGTGCGAACAGTTTCAAACTGCAATATGGATGCTCGGTGTTTTGCCTGCGTGTATGTATTTTTGGAAGATGTTATCTGTACAATTTGGATGTAAGCGTTTCTATAAGGTAGGAAAGACAGTGTTCAACTGGATTCTTTTACAGTTGTTATCTCTTACGCGGACGAATACCTCGGTGAAAAGGCTTTGAAATGTGAAAGAACATAACGTAAGGCAAATGTTTAGATTATATTTTTGTCTTATGATATGAACAGTTTCGAAGTTGAATAAAAGACTTGAGACTAAATTTAACCGACACTTACAACTGACACTTTCGCTCCGATCGAAACAATGAGCAGTAAGACTAAGAGTGTGGCGCCTGTTAGGATTTAGACACTGTTCTTTGACGTCATCAACAAACGGTGGTCTGATGCAGGGTATGGATAAGTAAAACTTGTTCTCAAATGGCGGACTGGCAATCATTTAGAGTCTGGTGGTTAAAATGCTTTACGTTGAACCTTTTAAATAACGTAGTCTCACAATTAATGAGTGACTCGGCAAAAAAGGTAAGTTTGTGACTGACAAACAACATCAGTCTATATAATAGTCTGAGAAAATTAACTTTGTGACCATACTAAAATTGGCGTTATATAAACTTATATTAAACAGAACATAACGCCTCATCATTTGATCATTTTAGTTATTTTCGAAATAGTATTACTGTACAATAGCAATTATGTTTGGTTTTAAGTTGATTATTTCAATACGCGTTTTTGAAAGAGTGAATTGGTTTCAAAACTACGAATTAATCACCTTCATTAATGATCTTGTAAGCTGAACTTTAGTGTTTTATTCTGTATGATAAGATATTTTATCTTTGAATCCTAAAAATGAATAAACAATGTTTTCCGGTATGGTTAAGTAATGCTATTGAATTTTCTCTGAAAGCAATGTAATACAGCATTAATGCTAATTTTCTGGTAAACGTGATTGTGTGTTTATATTTTGTCGTGATTGTGTTTATCTTTTGTCGTGATTGCGATTATCTTTTGTCTTGTTTTTTCTGGATTATTTTCCAAACAGAAGTTGTTTTTTTTCATTCGAAACATTAGTGTTAAATGCTATGAAAATATCACAAATTAATTTTCTAATGAGAGGATCAGAAAAATTACCCCCTGGAGGTTTTTTCCTTTGGTTTTCACAATAGGGCGAGGGGCACGGTTCCTGTGGTAGAGCTCTCGATTCTGGAGCTATCGAGCCGGGTTCGAATACTAGTGATACCACAAAATATTTCTCGCCTCTTTAGTTATGGATGCGTTATAAAAGTTACAGTCAATCCCTTAGTGTGGATGGTGTGCGGTAGAATTCTGCCGACTGGCTGCCTTTCCTCTGGCAAGTACTTCAAAATTAGGAACGGCAACAGAGAGCCTTAGCACCTTTTCACACAAATACGAAATACAAGCATTCTTTGAGGTGATAATGTATCTAAGTTAATGTTAATCAAGGGTGTAAATTACTTAGATCGATAAAAAGTAAACGATTATTTACCTGAATGTCCCCAGTAGCACAGCGTTATGTCTGCGGACTTATACCCCTAGAAACCGGGCTTCGATACCCGTGGTGGGCAGAGCACATATGGCCCTTTGTGTGACTTTTTGCTTAATAACAAACAACAGGATTTACCTGCATTTGTTAAATTGTTTCATCTAAAATCGAGGTTGTGTTGTGAAATGATTACAGACACTTCAAATTGTCAATCTGTTATGTAACATGAGCTAATTAATCAACTAATTAAATGTAAAAGAAACTTAAGATAAAAATATATACATAACAATTGTAAACCTTTTTACCTATTCTGCTTTAATGTTAATATATCTGCTTAAAATTGTACTAAGAAGTGAATTTTGAATTTAATATAAGTAATTGATTGAGCTATGGAACCCCTGTAAAAATGTTTGTCCGTAGTTTTAAATAACCTACAGGTGTATACATCTCTATAAGCAAAACATATTATCGTTTTTAATGTGATTTACCAAACTATATTACTTCTATATGTGTTTTCACTATTATAAACAAAATGTATTAAATTTTCTTAACGTGATTTACCAAACAGTTTTGCTCCTACGTGTATTATAAGCAAAATGTATTATCGCTTTTTAACATGATTTACCAAACTGTTTTATACCACATGTTCTCTTACTTTTATAAACTAAATATGTGTAACTAGTTGTCAGTTATTTTCCATGCATAACGAAGGATTAGATCTTGTCAACATCAGACAACTGAAAAAACTTGACTTACTCGTGAACAACTGTCCACCATAAGAATGTATGATATCGTTTGCTTAGCCTTCAAGTTGCCTGTGGCTATCTATCTATTATATACGAAAAAGCCCCCCATTCTTGTTCTGTTACTAAGAAGATTTACAAAATGATGTTTTAATAAGTGGGTAAGATGTTTCCAGGACGTTTTAACAACCCTTATCAATAATGTTTTGACACTCAAGTCTGTTGAAGTTTACAGTATTTCCATGACAATCCGAAACAGATAAAGCACTTTTTTTCTCCTGGAGTTAGTTTAATATATTAAGGATTTATTAAATATCTTCCGAATTCCGCTACAGAGTTAGATGTCACCACAGATCCAGTTAATCTCTTCTGCCCTATAAGTCATCATTTACAGCTAAATCACCGATGACGTTAGTTCAAATGAAGAAGAACCAAATGATGAGGGCATAAAGTTTTCTACAGTTCTTCACTTACCGAAAACCATAACTCCTCACTGCCTAAAATTCTTAACGAATTTTCCATGACCCGATGGAGTTAAAATTGAGTCACTAATAATTATTGCAGTTAAATTTGGTGATATCACTGGATACTCTTAAATCATTTCTTCAGACGCAGCTCAGTTTCACTTAATCAGTTTTGCCAAAATCAGCGTACTAATTACTATTCAACCACACCTAACCACCCGCTCTTTTCGAAAGTAGCCACTCTGTATGTCTTTGCGCTTCATTTTGTAATTATTTCTACCCAATGTCCTTTTTGTTCTTGTTTTGTACCATAATTTTGCCTCATTTTCATTATATTTCAGTGAATGTTACGAACAACTACAACCAATATTATAAGTTATTTCTGTTGGTCGTCCTGCAATCCTCCAGTTAACTTTAAGATGTTTGGAACGATACAGAAGATAAATCTTCCTCAACATCTAATATAATGATTAAGGTAAATTTCTGCCGTATTAGTGAAAATACCATTCTGTTCCCTTTATTTCAAACAAATGCACAGATAGAATAATCGAAAACAAAGTTTAACATTGATATTTCTAATTATTATTGTTTTATTGTACTAATTAATGGCGTTTGCTTTGATTCTGCGGGGAACCGCAGGAACACAGATTGAAAAAAACTACCATGTTTAATTATTTCTAGAAGAAAGTAATTACAAATTAAAACGTATTGTGTTCTATGACGAGGCTTAAGTGGTTTGTCATATTCTTTCTCAACTTTAAGAATGTTTGGATATATTAAACCAGAGAAAAACGTGATGTTAAACCAGCAGACCTCTGACAAAGTTACAACACGTAGTATGCACTAAAGTGAGTTCGCAATTTAAATATCGAAATAGATTTTGAAACACTTTTGTCTAATCATTTCTCTAGCTGGTCTTTCTCTTTGTGAGAAACATTCAAGTTGTTTGTTTCTCTCTCTCTCTTTGTGAGAAACATTCAAGTTTTTCTATAGGATGTATATACGCCATACACTAAGTTCAGAACGTCTGACTATTATAAACAAGCTACTATATTAGAAAGTTTACATATTATATTTATTTGTGAGAACCTTGAAAAAAAGTTGAACTGTGATAGGTTTATTTGCCTCAGGTGATCGACTTCGTCGCCATTGTTTACGATTAAGGAAATTAAGTGTAAGAGTAAGTACGACTACCGAGCTCCTAACATCGATTATTTAATTTATTATGGGAATAAATTATAACGTTTTCTCTTAAATCTAGGTCAAGGCTGTTGGATGGGATTCTTTGTTCTTCTTGCATAATATGTACTTATTGGTTGTTATGGTTTGAATTTCGCGCAAAGCTACACGAGAACTATCTGAAAGCTTAGAGGGAAGGGAGCAAGTCATCACCACCCACTGCCAACTCTTAGGCTACACTTTTACCAACGAATAGTCGGATTGGCCGTCACATTGTAACGCCCCCACGGCTGAAAGGGCGAGCATGTTTGGTGGGATGGAGATTCGAACCCGCGACCCTCAGTTTGCGAGTCAAGTGCCCTGACCACCTACCTGGCCACGGTTGTTGTGACTACATAGTGTCTATTACGTTTTGTTGAGAAGTATAAAACGAAACAGCTCTGAAATCATACTAGCAGACGATGATCAGCTAGAAGTAAGATTGTATATCGTACAAACCAAAGTTCACGAAAATGATGGTAAGTCTTCGAAAAGAAAGTAACAGCATTGTGTTTTGTTGACAATAATCTACTTGACTATTCCAACTAATGTATATTAAACTTGTTTTAACTAATGTTCCTTTTTGAATTTTAATATCAAAATATGTTAACATGTAATAGAATAAGTTATAATTATTTAAAGCGAGAGAACAATATATTATAAACAGCCTTGATATTCGTTAATTCAATTAAAGGTGTCTTTATTTACATCTACAGAATAGCAGCTTTTACGTTGAACTAAGATAAAGAAAGGCGTGCTAACAGCTTTTATGACATTATGCGGACTGAGCTCATAGTATATTTACGTTCGAAACCTGTCAGGCAAGACTGACGATTTTAAGCTTCGAATAATGTAATTCAGAAATGTGAAATTAGAGTTACGAATTTTCAACCTGAACAACACCTTGTGCTGACATGGAATAAACGGTCAGAGACTCCGATAGGTTTCGGATGCAAGGCATAGCCGTCCCTAATTTTTAAATGGTAGCCGGAGGGGAAGGCAGTCAAACAACAATTCTTACAGCCAAAAGGGCATTATCTGTCTTTTTTTGTGTGCGTGTGTCGAATAATGGGACTGATTCTCACGTTTATAACGCACCCACAGTGAGGAGCATATTCAGCGGCATGACGTCTCGAACCACGGATTGTTTTATCAGCAGTCATACTGACCTTGAGGAATTTGAGAATTCATCTGTCGAAATACGATACTTGAATAAAAAAAAAGACATCTGCATATTGTCCTTTATTTAGACCAAAATGGTTTAATTCTATTTGAAGTACTGATTCATAAACTAGCTAATGTTCGTGGTACATTTGTGTAGGATACGACAAAATTGGAAAAAAACGTAACATTAGCTAGGGCTTTAGATATTATGATTGAATGAAAGAACGTTATGTGAAGACATAACAAAGAAAGCTAGGGATTTAAAAATATCTGAAAGACAAACTATAAAACAAAGACATTACAGAAAATTCATGAAATAAGACATTATTACCGGCAGAAAAAGCGTTATCTGTATCAAGTATAAAGAAAAACAAACCAAAGAATTCAAGACTGAAAATCGTCTGTTCTTGAATGCATTTAGAAGCGTACCAAAAGCAAAGACATTAGTGACTGCGGTAACGTTATTGAAACTTAGCGTTACAATTTAGGAAAATATAATTGAGCGCTTATTTAGGAAATATTTGTATGCAAACTACAAAAAAAAAGGTATTACTATTGAAATCATTATCTTCCCTGAAGAATTAGTAAACAAAAACACAATAAATAACTAATAAAACATCATCTCAAATATGGAGTAAATGATGATGTTTCCGTTTGCCCTAGGTAAGAATTATTCTTGAGATTACTTACTTTTGTATTATTCTGTGTACGAGGACGGCACGTTTGTTGTATGTACAAAATTTTAACAACATAAGCAGTATGCATATAGATGTTAGATTTTCAGTTGAACGTCAGAAATTTCTTCACATTTCCTTCAGCCCCCCAGTGGCACAGCGGTATGTCTGCGGACTTACAACGCTAAAAACCGGGTTTCGATACCCGTGGTGGGCAGAGCACAGACAGCCCATTGTGTAACTTTGTGCCTAATTGCAAACAAACAAACACACTTCCTTCAAAAGCACAAGAAAACGGCTGGTGATTGCAGGGGCGTCGCTGGTTACCGAAAAGATTCGGGAATTACGCCCCAAGAAGTAGCTACTACACAAAATAATGAAAACATAACTGCAATGTAATATTACAGTTTACGTAAGACAGATTCAGGATATGATGTAATACATCTGGAGCAAGGGATGTATAGGTCGGTGCCCAGCTACTCACCTGAGTGATTTGTGTTTACATTTTGTTGAAAACGAAATACCCAATGTTGCAGGATGTATAGGTCGGTGCCCAGCTACTCACCTGAGTGATTTGTGTTTACATTTTGCTGAAAATGAAATACCCAATGTTGCAGGACTTTTGACTTGTCAGAGCGTTCCGTGTTTTGTTTTGAATTGTCTCAATAACTTTTACTTTACTATATTTTCTCACTTGTTCTCTTCAATAACCAATTAAATGGTAATTACACATTGCAACGCGACTGTGTTTTCCGGACTTTATGCTTGATTTGATAAGTTCGTTCCGATCTCTTTTAAAGTTAATCTTGTGCATATCTTACTCGGGAAATCCTTCAAATTAATGATGATTTAGATTTTTGTTATGAAGAAATGTAGAATATTAGATGTACTTCCGCAAGGTCCCCGAAGGTTTCTGTTTCAAGAGTAAATATAACCAAAATTAAGACTAACAAATATTTTTATTTCTTGCTTTTGAAGTTCATATGCCATGTTGTGTTGTAGCCTACAGAGTGCGAATTTTTCTCGTGATTCGTTTTACTGCATGCGTACTACATGCGCACGTGTTACTGACATCACGACAGTACAAATTGCAACGTTAAGTGTCCCTTATGTGACGTCATTTTAGTGTCTACTGACTGACTGACAGAAAACACATTACTGTGTAGTGGTGCGACTGGTTAAAAAAAGGTGACCCCACCAGGCGGTCTTCGGCCCTCTTTCGGAGAAATTACACGTGTGTCACAATGGTATAATTACCCATTGAACTTTATTAACTGCCTTGACAACAAATTCATTAGTAAAGTCAAAAAGCTTTATCTGCGATTCATCCCTACAAATGAGATAAAACGACAAGGAAACACTAATTTAACCGCTTATAGTGGATCTTCAAGAGAAGCTACACAGTTAGATTGGCGATTATTTTTAGATAGATATTTTCTGCCGAATAATGAAATTCTTTTCAAAGGGTAAAACATGGGGTTGTCAAAAAGGTTGAATAAATCGTTTCTTCTTCACTCGGCTTACCTGTTGTTATGTTAAAGTACTAATTATGAAAAGGCTGAAATGAAAAGATTCATGTGGTTATACTTTATTTTTGCAGAATACTGCAGCATAATTAATTTTCTTCGAGAGCTTGATGTAAATAATCAAAACTTTCAAGAAAGACATAAAGAAGCAAATAGTTTAAGAAATGTACCAATCGAACCATATGGTTGTTGAATCTATGACGTTTTCAAATGATCATTTTAATGTAAAACAATTATTTAACGTTTTGTTTGGTCGAGGACAAACGGAAATATTACATTACATTTCTAGTGAGTCAGATCCTCGTTTAATAATAGGCATGAAAAATCCCAAATATCCGTAGAAATTAAAGTTAATGCGTATACTGACGGTGACATATTTGTAAGCTAACTTGACAGTATTGAAAAATAAGAACGTCAACTCACTTTATCCTATTTATAATAAAAACAAGAACGTCAGCTCACTTTATCTTATGTACATAAAAAACAAGAACGTCAAATCGCTTTGTCCTATGTACATAAAAATAAGAACGCCAGCTCTCTTATCCTATACGCATAAAAACAAGAACGTCAGCTCACTTTATCATATGTACATAAAAAACAAGACGTCATCTCACTTTATCTTATGTACATAAAAAAACAAGAACGTCATCTCACTTTATCCTATACACATAAAAAACAAGAACGTCAAATCGCTTTGTCCTATGTACATAAAAATAAGAACGTCAGCTCTCTTATCCTATACGCATAAAAACAAGAACGTCAGCTCACTTTATCTTATGTACAAAAAAAACAAGACGTCAGCTTACTTTATCTTATGTACATAAAAACAAGAACGTCAGTTTACTTTATCTTATATACATAAAAACAAGAACGTCAGCTCGCTTTATCTTACGTACATAAAAAAAAAAAACAAGAACGTCATCTCACTTTATCCTATACACATAAAGAACAAGAACGTCAACTCGCTTTGTCCTATGTACATAAAAATAAGAACGTCAGCTCTCTTATCCTATACGCATAAAAACAAGAACGTCATTCTGTTATTTGGTTGAGAGTAGCCATGTAGGCTGTGGGCGCTACTGATTAGTTCGCTATTTATCCGTTCTACATTTCTTAGTTCGGGGAGGGTACGCCGGGCCCTTGAAAAAGCTTCTGACGTCGCCGTTTAACCCGTGTGTCGCATTAGGTTTCGATCAGGTCGAAAATACCAAAAACTGAAATATCGTGTATTGTATATCGAAACTGTGGATTCTCTAACAATACTTAGAAGCATTGTATTTTATCAGAATATGAGGGTAAAGTGTTCTATAACAATAGTAGGATTATTGTGTTTCTAACGTAATGAAAGGGTGTTCTCTGATATATTAGAAGCGTTGTGTTTATTGACATGTTGACGTAGTGAGCTGCACAAGTGTAGTGAAACTCATTGTTTATCAGTTCAGTAAAGCAGTGTGTTCTGTAACAATATTAAAATTATTGTGTTTATCGGTATAGAGAAGTAGGTAATCTCTTAGCACCTTAGGAGTATTGTGTTTATTAGTAACGTGAAGAAGAATTTTTCATAACAGTATTAGACTTGACATATTTGTCATTATGTAAAACTACAAGGTTCCCTGTCATTATGTAAAATTACAAGGTTCCCTGACATTATTAAAACTACAAGGTTCCCTGTCATTATGTAAAACTACAAGGTTCCCTGTCATTATGTAAAACTACAAGGTTCCCTGCCATTATGTAAAATTACAAGGTTCCCTGACATTATTAAAACTACAAGGTTCCCTGTCATTATGTAAAACTACAAGGTTCCCTGTCATTATGTAAAACTACAAGGTTCCCTGTCATTATGTAAAACTACAAGGTTCCCTGACATTATTAAAACTACAAGGTTCCCTGACATTATTAAAACCATAAAGTTATAGTTATTATGTAGTTTAGGGTTTCTAAAAATATTTGTCAGTATAGTGAATCGAGTAATTTTGTAATAGCATTAAAAGCAAGAGTTTTAGCAAAATACTGAAATAGGGAGCTATTAATCATGGCTAGAACCAATATTTTATCAAGTATACTGAAGTAGTGAGTTTCCTGACAGTGGCGTTTATCAGTATATTGAAATATGGAGTTTTCCTGACAGTGGCGTTTATCGGTATATTGAAATATGGAGTTTTCCTGACAGTGGCGTTTATCAGTATATTGAAATATGGAGTTTTCCTGACAGTGGCGTTTATCAGTATATTGAAATATGGAGTTTTCCTGACAGTGGCGTTTATCAGTATATTGAAATATGGAGTTTTCCTGACATTAGTAGATTCATTGCGTTCATATCAAAATAATGAAATACGGAGTTTCCCTGACAATAGCAGAATCACTGTTTTTGTCAGAACACTGAAATGGGGAGTTTCCTTGACATTAGTAGATTCATTGCGTTAATCAGTATACTTTAGTTAGGAGCTTTATCATAGTAGTAGAATCATAGTATGTTCGAGAACGTTAATGGACTGCAAGTGCCAGTTGAGAGAAGACGAAACGACGTTTCGGTTTCTACACTAAAGCTTTCTTTAGTAGCAGAATCATTGTGCTAATCAGTACATTGAGATAAATAGTTTCCCTGACAGTAGTGAAACCATTGTGTGTATCAGTTTAGTGAAGTAGGGAATTTCCTTGACAGAGGTAGAATTATTGTATTTATTAGAATACTGAAGTGAGGAGTTTCCCTTACAGTAGAAAAATCGTCGCGCTAATCAATAGCTTGAAGTAAGGAGTCCATATGACAGTAGTAGAATCTTTGTTTTAATCAGTATACTGAAGTGGTAAGTTTCTCTGAAAATAGTAGAATCTTTGTTTTAATCAGTATACTGAAGTGGTAAGTTTCTCTGAAAGTATTAGAATCTTTGTTTTAATCAGTATACTACAGTGGTTAATTTCACTGAAAGTATTAAAATCTTTGTTTTAATCAGTATACTACAGTGGTTAATTTCACTGAAAGTAGTAGAATCTTTGTTTTAATCATTATACTGAAGTGGTTAATTTCACTGAAAGTAGTAGAATCTTTGTTTTAATCATTATACTGAAGTGGTAAGTTTCCCTGACGGTAGTAGAATCTTTGTTTTAATCATTATACTGAAGTGGTAAGTTTCCCTGACGGTAGTAGAATCTTTGTTTTAATCATTATACTGAAGTGGTAAGTTTCCCTGACGGTAGTAGAATCTTTGTTTTAATCATTATACTGAAGTGGTAAGTTTCCCTGACGGTAGTAGAGCCACTGTATTTTTCAAAATCCTAAACTAGAGAAATCTCCTAACAACAATATAATAATTATGTTAGCTAGTATGCTAAAGCAGATGGACTTTAACTATATAGTTCCTGACTTATGTCAGCAAACACTTGTATGTAAGCGATAAATACTAGCTCATAACGTTCACTTCAAAGGTCGGACAGCAACGTCCTTGGGTCTGCGTTTATTGATTTCACGACTTCGTAAAATCCGAAGAAACCACCAGAGAATACACTTTCAAAATGTCTAGAATATCTTAATTGAATGTATACTTCTTTTAATTAAAGATGGATGACATGTTCAGCTCTAGTCCTTAAAATCAAAGCCTAACAACATTTCTAGCGAATACTATAACAACTACCTGCTTTAGTCGTCCATAATATTAAACTGATAGAAACTGGTCAGTATCACTCTACGCCAACTCTTGGGCTACACTAATCGATTGTTTGATTTGTGGGAAATAATAGGTTACTGATTTTTCGGATATCCAAATGTTACTTTACTTGCTAGTGCTCTATCCTGCAACTACATGAACCGGAAATGCGCGATGATTCGACTGATTAAGCTATTGAGTTAAAACTCTTGTTTAGGTTATACAAGTCTATAAACCAATTAGCTTGAGGTAGTTTAACCAAAATTACTTAACCTAATGCAGCAATCAGGACTTACTTAATTGATATTATTTTGGCGCTGTTATATAACTTAAAACATTGCCTGATCAACTAAAACTTACTTAATCCGTTGTTTTATAAATACCCAGAACTTATATAACCAGCTGGATGCATCCTTTTAAGGTTTAATATATTGTTTTTCTCGTTAAATAGAATTTACTAAATGTATTATTTAGTTAACCAGAACTTACTTAACCTAGTGTTTGTATCGCCTGATCAGCTAGGATTTAATCTGACTTACTAGTAAACATCTTAATATATTAGTTATGCATTATTTAGTTAACTACAACTCACATAACCCTAGGTTATATTTGATCACAAAAAAAACCCAAAAACATTTAGCTTATTTTTCTTTTCTACCAAAACATGCACAACTTCGTTTCTCATTTGATCAATTATATTACATAACCTGACTTAAGTATTTTTGTAAATCATAATGCTCTTAATCAGATATAATATTTGGTTATACAGTATTTTTATAACTTAATTTAATTAACTGATGAAACAGAACAACACTAAACCTGATGAATTATCTAGTTAACCAGACCAAATTGGAATATAATATAGTTTAGACATCAGACTTTACTTAGCATGATTATCTGGCCAACTACACCTTACTTAACTTTATTATGTAGTCAACCAGAGATCAATTAACCTGAAATATTATTCAGTTAAAAACTTCACTTAACTTGAAGTATTAGTTAGTCAACCAAATCTTACTTAACCTGAAGAATTACTTAGTCAACCAGATCTCAATTACCCTGAAGTATTATCTAGTCAACTAGACCCAATTGGAATATAATATAGTTTAGAAATCAGACTTTACTTAACATGATTATTTGGCCAACTACACCTTACTTAACTTTATTATGTAGTCAACCAGAGATCAATTAACCTGAAATATTATTCAGTTAAAAACTTAACCTGAAGAATTACTTAGTCAACCAGATCTCAATTACCCTGAAGTATTATCTAGTCAACTAGACCTTACCTAATCCGATGTGATATCTGGACAAGCAGACTTTACTTAACTTTATTACCCAATCATCCAGACCTTACTTAACCTGATGTATTACCCAATCACCCAGAATTTATTTAACCGTTAAACCAATTCATTCTTCATGTGATTTATCAAGTAGTAAACGAATATTATATTTATCTTGGTTTTTCATTTCATCATCCAGAACAGAGTTTACGTTATATACCATTCTTTCAAGATGTAATCTGACTGTCATTGGATCAGCCAGTCATAACGTTATTGCATTGTTTAACTAAATATAATTCGTTAGACTTATCTTTTATGTGTCTAACCGTAATTCACTCAATTGTACGTTTCAGTTTATAAACTATAATTTAGTTAATTAAATTTTATGCAATACAGAAGAACTTACTTGGATTATTTGCTACATCAGGATGTTAGTAATCCCATCTTTCATTTCATCAACAATAATATATTTAGTTAACCTCTAATCTAATTAGCAAACTCACTCAGACTGATGTGACATCTGGTGGTCAATTAGAACTTGCCACTGTTGGCTGGAAAATAACATTTCTTGTTTTCTTTTCGATATTTTTAATATATACACGCATGTACTGTTCCCTACCTATATTTTGCATATTTTCGATCCTAAAAAGTAACTCACTAAGTCAATTTACATTTAACTTATTTTCTTCAACCACTAAAAGAGTAAACTTTCTTTTAAACCATTCACTCATTTTTTCATATGCCTAACCAATGTAAGATTTGAGTTCTTCTCGATAACCCATCAAATAGTTTTCTTGAAGCGCTGATTAAGCCATTAACACGTACTCTTTACAATGAGATTAATATTTCAGCTGTTAATGAAATCATGATTATGGGTGATTTTAATTTCAGGTATATAGATTGGGAAATGTTAGGGTAAACCATGAGGGAGAAAGGTTTTTTGGAAACTGTTCAAGATAGTTTTCTTCATCAATTGGTCAAGGAATCTACTAGAAACAATGTTATTTTAGATTTATTGTTAACTTTAAATATATGATTGAGATGGTGGAAACTGGAGAATATCTGGGTGCAAGTGATCCCTCAAGGGTCCTACCCCTGTCCTAGAATTTTGTGTACCCTTAATATATTTAAATAAATCTTTACTGTTAGTTTTACATTTTCAGCCAACCTTTTCTCATACATTCTTTTTGATATTCTAATTTCTTGTTTGACCAACTTTCTTGGTCTTCTCTAATCTTCTGAATCTCCTGTCATACCAGTCAATTTAAGTTTCTTAAATTTATGATGCTTTTCTTTGATTTTATCTCTTAAACTCTTTGTGAACCAACCTGGTTTTTTACTTGCAGCCACTCTTTCCTTTCTATAAGGAATATGTTGAGTTTGAATATTTAAAAACCTATCTTTAGAAATTTTCCAAATTTGATCAGTGTCTCTAAATAACTGAGTTGTCCCATTCACAACAGATAATTCTTGTTGCACCTCTTCAAAATTTGCTTTTTGAAATTTGTAACCAAAATATCATTATTTCTTAACTCCCATATGCAGAAAAACATAGAACCTAATAAAGCAATCATGATAAATGATAAAGGAATGCTCGTATCTGATGCTTATGAAATGGCTGGATTATTAACATATGCTTTTTCTTCGGTTTTTACTAATGAATATTTAAGCAATATTCCACATCTTGAACAGTTGATAGATGGAAACAAAATCGAACAAAATGACTGTTATTTTATAACATTAATCATATTTTAATTTAACTTCAGTGTGCCTAAATTTAGAACTTATAGTCTTCGTTTGCTCATCTAAATGTCATACAAATTTCGCATATTCTTGGATGCCGGTTATATGGTGTATAGTAAAAATAAATAGTATTTCAAAAGTGAAGAAGAACAACAATATAAAGAGAGTGTTCTAATGGATAGCTACAAACCTATTACAACCGTGGTATCTAGACCTATCTTACTTTTGTTTATAGATAACATTTATACATCTGTTTTGTCCTTGCCCTTCTGTATAACAGGGAGAGAAGTTTGTTAAAGTAAGTGCTAGTGTAGATTTGACTGTGAGCTCCGTCACTTTGTACAAAAGCTCTTCAAGAAGATACGTGCCGAAGAGGCAGTTTTCCGTGACCTACACCTGCACTTGATGATTTAATTTTACTCTTGCAGACAATTCTTGGCGTTATCGGTCAGTTAGGGAAACGTGATCGATGAAATAGACAACAATTAACGGGAGTCCTGGAGATAGACACACTTAAACCGAACAACGCCAAGCTTTAAATCCAGGATATGTTCTCCTCCCGGTTGCTCAAAAGTAAAGTTGTGGGCGTATAGAGCTAGAAATCGAGGTTTGATCTACGCGGAGGAAACGGTGCAGATAGTCCGATATGTGATTTTGCGCTATAAAATACAAACGTCTAAGATAAACGGAGATGTGTTTTAAGAAAAGAAACTACTGAATGATTTTAAGCGCGTAGGTCTGTCTTTATTGTTAACTTAGCTTATAATTTTTACTGTTTAACTATAAGTGGTGGTGGGGGTGGGGCTAATTTCAAATAGCTTAATGATGTTTTTGCTTATATATATATATATTAATATTATACGCAAAAATGAGGAACAAATTAAATTCTTGCAACGTAAACTCAATTTTCTCATACACCTGTTTGAACAATCTTTGTTGAGTGTTTTACGTAAATATATATGTCAAATATTGACAAGTAATTATTATATTAAACGTATGTATGACGTCAGCTGCTTGTTGACTTTGTAAACGTGTTTTACTTTCTAAGGAATAGGAGTAGGATCGATACATGTTCACAGTTTCACAATACATCGACAATCTACTGTATATCTGATGTTTCGTGTTATGTGAGGTTTTATTTCATGTGTTATGTGCACTGACTGTTTAGAATTTCTGAAGTATTATGTTTATTATCTTAAAAAGTATCGTGTGAATATCATCAACCTGAACACACAAGTTTTGAGGAATTAGGCGAAAAATTCTATTTAGTTAAGCTACGTATGAAAATTGGGCCAGAAATATTTTCATGAGTATGCTTGGTCTCTATGTGGCTTGCAAATAGGAACGTAATCGTGTTTGATGTTCTTAAACCATTCACGCAGTTGTCGTAAACTGTCTGACATACGTGGAGACTGAAAACAAAATACATAAACAAAATAACGAAATAAAGTTTCACACTTTCTACTTAATGCTGTCAGAATCGAAATATGCAGCACATAAGAAGTTTTTATATTTTGCAAATAACAATTCTTGATGAATAATTGCTATTAAATTCTTTGTTTCTGAATGAAAAATCGCATCAAAAAATGAGTTTTCTTCGCGTTCTTAAAATCCGATATAGACTGTGGTCACTGTGTAGTGTCAGTATCTCCTATACTAACACAGACACATGCCATTCTCAAAGTGCTTCCGGTTTTGTTCTAAAATTTACGAATAAAATAACAATGTGTGTAGTCTGTATAAAGCTTTTTCTAGTAACCCTCGTAATGTATCATAGCTTACTAGGTAAACTAGATCAAGAGTGTAGCACGCTAAAAGTTCCGCTGTACCTCTTCCTTCATTCCTCAACCAACAAAGATCAACATCACATGTTAAGAGTTTTTACTGTAACCTTTCACCTTGATTCGCGGATTAGAGAGGCTAACAATGTTTATTCACTGCTATAAAGTTAAAACAAACTATATACGTAGTACATCACGAAGCTGTGATTGTCCCCTTTCACATTTATTAACTGGCATGATGTTAAACTAAACCACAAGCGCAGTAGTACATCACGAAGCTGTGATTTTCCCCTTTCACATTTATTAACTGGCATGATGTTAAACTAAACCACAAGCGCAGTAGTACATCACGAAACTGTGATTTTCCCCCTTTCACATTTATTAACTGGCATGATGTTAAACTAAACCACAAGCGCAGTAGTACATCATGAAGCTGTGATTTTCCTCTTTCACATTTATTCTCTGGTATAATGTCCCCCCTCCCGTCCAAGGTGGATCAACGCTAAATTTACGGATTTATAATGATAAGATACGGGATTAGATTCCTGGCAGTGGATAGAACGCAGATAACTCATTGTGTAGTTTCGCGTTAGAAATCAAAACGACAACTCTAATATAGAATTTAGCTAAAGATCATTTGTTGGATATCTAGAATTTTTGTTTTTCCTTTTCACGTTTACCTTCTGGTATACAGTCAAACTAACCCTCTTGCTTGGTAAGTCTATAAGTTCTGATTTTACCCTTTTAAATGTATTTTATGTTATATAATGTCAAACAAAACTATGTACACAGGAGCAGCGTTTATTTTAAGGAAATTTTAGAACTGCACAAAGCTTTAAGGCAGGTGCCATGACCCGCTAGATAGAACTTGGCATTATTTGCAAATCTTGAATTTATGAAAGTTTTACTGTTTTAGCCATCTTTTACCACGTAATGTTTGACATAAAATGTAAATTAAAGTACGAATCAGCATTTACGAGTGTTTTAACTCTTTTAACCATCCTTTACCATATAAACTCATGTAGTATTGTAGTATTTGACACAAAATGTAAACTAAAGTACTATTCAACATATGTAAGACTAAAAATATATTTCTTGTCATATAATCACAGTGTTTTAAATTTTAACCATCTTAGTATTTGACAAAAAATTTAAAACAAAGTTCTAATCAGCATATGTAAAATTAAAAATATACTTCTTGTCATATAAACAGTAAATAAAGGTACTTCTGCTTTTCAGTATCATGGTCATGCATTGACTTCTTGTTTCTTTATATGACATTGGAGTTTTTATAATAATTTTTAGTACTGCACAAGTATGGGTCTACTGCACGTTAAAATAAACCC
>NW_013665622.1:616006-625062 GCF_000517525.1 Limulus polyphemus
TGCTTGGTAAGTCTATAGGTTCTGATTTTTCCCTTTCAAATGTATTTTATGTTATATAATGTCAAACAAAACTACGTACACAGGAGTCTTATAGAAGTTCTGGTTTTCCTTTTCACGTTTACCGTCTGGTATACAGTCAAACTAACCCTCTTGCTTGGTAAGTCTATAGGTTCTGATTTTTCCCTTTCAAATGTATTTTATGTTATATAATGTCAAACAAAACTACGTACACAGGAGTCTTATAGAAGTTCTGGTTTTCCTTTTCACGTTTTTTCTTTATAATAAAGTAAAATTAAATCACAAATGCGTGATACTTTTAGCTGCTTTGTTTCCCCTTCATCTTTTATTTTCTGGTAAAAAGTCAAGCTATATCACATGGGTAGTACGTCTAGAAGATCTGTTTATCATCTGAAGTTTATTTACTGGTACACAGTTTAATTAACCACATGTTTAACATGTGAAGCGATACTTTGTATTTTATACGATAATATTAAGCTGGACAAATAAAATTCAAAGAACAAGCATTCAATAAGTCAAGCTGTTTTGATAAATACTTTTCCATTCAGTCATAATATAGGAAACAAACAATGTCACCTGTGTATTACGTCACGGACTTTTATTATGCCCTTTTCGCGTTGCAACTCTTTAATATTCTACGTTGTAACTTTCACGTTGTTTTACAGTTAGCCCTGTAAACTAAAATAGGTGTACAATATGTCAAAAAATCTTGTTTTAATCATTCATGTAGCTTCACAGCTAACAAGGTAAAGCATTCATGTAAAATCTCCACCAGTACTCTTCGTCTTTTCACATAGTTTTATACTTAGTCAGATATAATAACCACGTCTGTAGTATGTCAAGTGGCCTTGTTGCATCCATTCCATCCGCTTCACAACTAATCAGGTAAACAAAGACTGATGTAGCATCGCAGCTGCTTTAGCTCCGTTCATTCACATTATTTTACAAATAGTGAGACATAATAACTACGTCTATAGCACATGAAGAGATCCTGGTGTATTAAATAAAGCTTCACAATTATATATAACCAGATAATACATTCAATAGCAAGGATAACATTTCACTTAGTATAAACGACGTAACCAGGAAAACTAAAGCGCGTACGAAATATGTCACAAAGTCTAGTTTTATGTTTTAGTATTGGTTTACAACAAACTGAAAACACTAAAATACTTGTGGTGTCAGAAGAATCCTTTGTATTCCCTGGCACTGTATCATTGGGTGTTTTAAGTCTGAACGTTCTGTTGTATTTTTTTACGTTGATCTGTAGGCAGTAGTATTTCAAAAATCTCGTTTCACACTTTTGTTATCGTGCTTTACAACAAACCGAGGAAACTAAAACGTGTGTAATTTAAATATTTATATAAAGGCCCTTTTATACTGTTGCAAAGCTACTCAGGAAAATTGTGTACGTAGAGTAAAAGGGGGATCTTCTACGTTATTATATATTGCCGCTGTAGGTACTGTCATTACATATTTACTAGGAATTTCTTCTATTCTATTAAAGTCTTGCACCATTTACTTAGTATCATTAAATCGCATGTGATATTTCTGGAATTATTACTAAGCTATTTGCACTGTTGTGTAATTTCCCAAAGAAAAAAAAAAGATAGTTGTTTGAAAGATATTCCGTTTTAGTTTTAGTGGAATGTAGAAGAAAATTAAACTTCTAAAGCATTTTTCACAACAGCTGCGCTGAAGTTTATAATCTGGTATATTTATTTAATAAAGTTTATTGTACACTCGCTGGTCTTTGACATGCTGTAGCTTTTCTCAAAATTTAGCATTTCCACTTCTCTAGGCTTAGCGCTACTCATTGGTTACCGTATCGTTACTGAAGATTCATGGTTCGCGTCTTGTTACCACTGAAAAACAAAAAATCGCGCTCCGCACTTTAGGACCATAGATGGTTATAAGGTTGACAGTTAAATCCCACTATTCAGTTTGAAAAGAGTAGCCAAAAGGTTGGCGGTGGGCGGCGTTGACTAGCCCGGTATTCCATCTATACAGATAACCCTAGTAAATTTTTGAATGAAATCCGAGAAACAAACAACCCCCGCGTCTTCTTAAACAGTCTTCCCTCTAGGAAAAAATTATTATGGAGTTTAACTACACATTATCATCTTTTAAAACATTCATTATCTGCATCTAGCTTCGTAAATAACCTTTCATCTACAGTTGTCTTCTTCAAAGAATCTTCAAGCTACTAGATGCTGGTTATCGAAATACACTCGTGTACATGCACTTTGTTTCTCAAAACCTTCCAAAAATGTCTGGTTTACTTGGAATCATTACATTTGTATGTTTAGTTTCGTAAAGAAACACTTAACTTTTTTTTTCTGGTGAAAATAAAAACTATTTAATTACATAACTCGATCTTTTCTGGCAATCCACGAAATGGTTAAAAGACGCTGTGCAAGTCTCATAATTTACTATATTTTAGTTTTTATCAGTGGACAATTTGCCCTTAATCTTTGGCATATTTCTTGAAAAAGAAAAAAATCATTTTCCGTCTGTAACATTCCATGATCTTTGTGACCAAATCGCCCTGACTCATTTAGTTGTTATTTCATAACATTTTTATTGGTTATATTTCATGATATCGACTTATGGATAGGCCATTTATGTTGTTGATTTCATATTTTATCTAAGTGTTTTATGTTGTAGTAGACGCTAATATTAGATTAAGCTATTTACTTACAAACTTTCTTTTGTTATGAACAGACGATCGGAGTTCGTGATCAGTTATTTTGTTTAATAAAAATCGTAAACCTAATTCTGTTGTGTAATGACTTAAATTAAATTGATATAAATTACTCTATTCACACCGAAACGGTTCTTGTCTAGTAATTGATGATATAAGTAGTGTCTTGACCACTACTATGTCTGTCGTATCCCTGCCGGCCTGATAAGCCTTGGTATTACGCGAAAGGCATCGTCGCCACTGGATATAACAGACATAATTGGCATATTATTACATTCTTCTTTACTTTCAGTCATAAGTTCTTATAAATACATTTTCACAATTGAAGATGTAGCGGTAATGCGCTTATTTTCTGGTTAAAAGTTGGTTTTCTTAGTTTAATGGCAAGAGATTCTAGTATTCTGTGAAGTAATTCTTCCCGGAAAAGGAGAATGAAGTGGAAACACCTAGAGGTAAACGCAACATCAAATTATTTTAGATAGTGATTGGTAATACTATAGGTGTTATGGGTTTTAGCTTCACTTTATTATCATATTTCACTCTATAGCCTTTCAGTGGTTGAGCCAATATATTCCTATTGAATCTGAGGCAAATGAACTCATGCACCACTAGTGAGGTGTTTAGTGAATGTTGTTTGACTTTAAAGTTCAAGAGATTTTACAACCCGGAATATGTTTTAGGAACACAGTTTAACTGAACTTTTGGATATAGCTGTTTGATAATTTACGTAATTTCCTTCGTAATAACGTATGAACTGGTGTCTAAGTAGGGCATGACTATAAAGTAACAGTTTTCAGAACATCTATCACAACAACAGATGTGGTACTTAGTTTTTTAGTATTGATGTGGAAAATTATATTTAAGAACGTCAATGGAAATAATGTTTTCTAAACATTTGTTTAATGTTCTGATTTTCTGCTTCAAAAAAAAAAAGGTTTTTATTTTTTGATTTGTTAGTTTGTTTGGAATTAAGCACAAAGCTACACAATGGGCTATCTGTGTTTTGCCCACCACGGGTATCGAAACCTGGTTTTTAGTGTTGTAAGTCCGAAGACATCCCGCTGTGCAACTGGGGGAGGGGGGCAAAAAATGGAAGGAGTGAAACTTTCAAAATGTGAATAAAGTTGTATTTTAGTGGTAAATATGCCTTGGTTATAACGACGAGAGTTTGTTGCTTTTCAACAGTAAACTTAAATTTACAAAACATTCATTTCGAGCTACACAAAAAAAAATTTGTTGCCTGAAAACTTTCTCCTAATTTGCAACAATAAGCATTTTGTCTCAAAATCCCTGCAGTTTATGGATGTCACAAAAATTATGTTTCCCTAAATAATACAAATAATATCAACACAAATTTATGGACTTGGAAATTAAAAATAATTTTTATAATTAATACTTGAAATCATCAGTACTCGATGAACCTCTCTAATTAAAGAATTGGAGAAAACAAAAACAATTTTTACATATCACGAATATTTCGTTTATTACGACAATGGCTTCGCCTGATGATGCCGTTATTGGCGAAACTACGAACTACGCTCGTAATAAGTAAAATTTGTTTGTTTGTTCTTTACTTTCGCGCAAAGCTACACGAGGACTAACTGCGCTAGTCGTCCTTAATTTAACAGTGTAAGACTAGAGGGAAGGCAGCTAGTCATCACCACCCACCGCCAACTCTTGGGCTACTCTTTTACCAACGAATAATGGGATTGACCGTCACATTATAACGCCCCCACGGCTGAAAGGGCGAGAATGTTTGATGGGACGGGGATTCGAACCCTCGACCCTCAGATTGCGAATCAAGCGCCCTAACCACCTGGCCATGCCGGGCCCAATAAGTAAAATATTTGTGAAACGTGCGAGTATTTTTGTTTTCTTCAATTCTGTACAAATATTTTGTCAAATTCAAATTTAAAAGAAACAGTTTGAAGAGGTCGTAGAATAAGTGAAAAATATTGTTACTATTGACATGAAGAATGTTATTTTTTATTAATGCATGTAGATGATCTTTTATCAGCATCTTACATATCACTAATTTGTGGCTTCTATTCTGGCTTTACCTTTTAACATTTTCGTTCTCTGATATTTAGATCAAATTCGTCTAAAGTAAGGTTTACAAATTTTTGTTATAATTTTTTCAGGCTTATTATTATTTCGTATTGAGTGCAGGTATATTGATCACAGAATTCAGCGATATGGTTTATGATACAGGTCATCAAATGTTGATATACAAACTATTGGATACACATTTAGGCTACATATCATTCGAGCAACTATACCAATCAGTGGGCCCGGCATGGCCAGGTAGTTAAGGCGCTCGACTCGCAATCTGAGGGTCGCGGGTTCGAATCCCCGTCACACCAAACATGCTCGCCCTTTCAGCCGTGGGGCGTTATAATGTGACGGTCAATCCCACTATTCGTTGGTAAAAGAGTAGCCCAAGAGTTGGCGGTGGGTGGTGATGACTAGCTGCCTTCCCTCTAGTCTTACATTGCTAAATTAGGGACGGCTAGCGCAAATAGCCCTCGTGTAGCTTTGCGCGAAATTCAAAACAAACAAACAAACCAATCGGTGAGTGTTATCGATATACCGATCATGAGGTCTAGACGTATTGAAAATAGGTTTTCGACATGCAAGTGTTTAGAGTAAATTTACTGATCGTTTGGTGTTAGTAAAGAAATTAAATGCTATATAACTCGTATATAGATATGCATATATAATTCGTTTCAGATGTAAAGATCATTGAATGTAAGTTCTACTAACTATTTAAGGTGGTACATATAAACATGCATACCATTAAACACATTAAATAACTGATGTATTGGTATAGATAATTTGATATATATGTTCAGTGTTTGGCATAATTATAATATAACTTTGGATTTAGGTGTACATATCTTCGAATCATAATTTTGGAGACGCATTTTAATTGAACTTATTGATATAGTTGTTTCAAAAGCTTCGTAATTTTTTTCTTAAAAATGTATGAAATAGTGTCCAAGTAGGTATGAGTATAAAGTATCAGTTTTCGGAACCTCTAACCTAAAAACATATAAAATAAACGTGTAAATTGATGTAACTACAAATTAATAAATGTAAATAACCGAGTTATGAAAGTTATATAAACACAGCATTTGTTAAATATAAAATTTTTTTGAGTATAGATTTATATTTTATTGTTATTATTATTTAGGTTATTGAATATATTTAACACAGATACGAAACACTATAACCCAGGCACTTTCGTATCTTTGCGTTAAATTGATTTCTTGAACCTGCTTGTTTTCCTAACATCACGGATGTTATTGAATAAAGATATATTGACTCTGAATTGTCGATATTCTAACCATTGGTGCCTAGGTGGTGTATAAACGGGGCATGCGTTTCCTACCTTCTTATGTTAATTTAATAATATTATAAATTTATCAAGTATTCTGTTCTATGTGCAGTTTTCACATAACAAGTGGTCAAGAATATCATTAGGTTGGTTTCGTTCTATTGACTTTTGTTTCTTTGTCATTCTATTGACGTCACACCATGGTTATATGGTCCTTATGTTACATTGATTGGTCAGATGGTATATCGAGGTTATGGTCTCCCTTATGTTGGTGAGAATGGCCATTCGTATGGGCGGCGCTAGTCAAACTGGGTAAGTTTCTGGTCGCTTTGAGTAACTCTGACATAAAGTGTACACAAGTAATGCTAAATTTAAACAGTCTTATTTATACTCTCGACGGAAACAGTCTGATCAATTATCTCGAAATAGTCAAGTTTGAAGAGAGCATAGTTTTTTATCCAGTAAAAGCAACAGTTCATCATATAAGCAAGTACATACACTGTGTTTGTGTGTTCAACTATAATAAAGATTGAACTTTTCGTATTTTACATTGTGTTCAGTCTCTTTACTCTTCTCATGCGAACTGAGGTATCCACAAAAAATAAATAAAAAAATCAGTCCTACTCTGTATAAAATATCTGGTCGAATCTCCTGTTATTCAACAGACTTACCCCATTGCTCGAGGAATGATCAGTTTTACTTGAACATGACAAACTTATATGCAAATCATTAGGTTTAAATTTCTTAGCCGAAGGGCTATTATATGGATATAACTTTGTGTCGATATAATATTCATTAAATGTAAAAATAAAAAATGCTATGTATTCCTATATACATATGTGTGTGTGTGTGTGCTTATATATATACTTTATTGGGTGTTGAAATACAGCAGTTACCCCGCTGTTGCGCATCACGCCTCTAGAAGGCGACTAAAGTGTGTCGGCCTCAGGCACTGAGGATGAGTAGAGAAGATGACGTCAAAGTTCCACGAAGTGGAACCAGAGGGCGCCAGCGCCATGACAGACATATGTTGTCATGATGACGGAAGTTGTCGAGAAAGCGTGTTGCTAGGCCGCCATGATGAACTCATCATAGAATGTCGCACCATGTCTAGATTTAATTATGTTACAAATAAAACCACTATTTTAACGACAAACTTACTGTTTCGCCAGCTTGGATTTATGCTATCCATATAACTACGATTTTATTATTCCTGACAAATTATTTCATTTTGCACATATTACTTTATAGTTTAAACTTACATAAGTTTTACAAAAGGCGTTATTTTTAACATTTTATTAATATCAGCATCATTTCTTTTATTTCCAATCGACTAAAATATAATATAATACATAATTGATAAAACACAGCAACGTTATTTATTAATATAATGAATATGACTGAAACAAATATTATTATGCTAAAGAAACAGAAAATTAGATTTATAAACAAATAAATATATGTTATTATATACTTACGTTTAAAGGTTGGTCCATCATTCTTCCTTCCATGTAGTAGAACAGCATCAGTCTGATTATTAGTGGTTAAAGAGACAGGGTATTTATAGTTGAAAAGTAACCCAGATTTGAAATGAACTTTAGACTGTTTGTTGTAGACTAGTATTAAAAATTAGGATATGTCTGAACTTGTAACCGAGCTTATCAACACTATTCAGAAACAGCTAACTCTGTAACGATTCGAGTACATACAAATAAAATTTATTGTATCGTATAATAAACTCGTAAATCGAATACATTTCGCATGTTAATTATTTACTGACTTATAAATTCAGTGACGTACAAAAAACTCTAGTTAAAGTATAGTGAACATTAAGTTTATGTAGAAGATATTTGATTACGTAGAGTTTGAACCGTTTATTCTCAATATCAAGTATATTATATATACACAAGTAGCGACAATGTGTTAAAATAGATTTGGACAACTCAGAACTGACCTTTGTAATATGCCTGTCAACAACCTTGACCCGTTCTATTGCTATGCGATATTTCATCTGGTATATAGCAACACTGATTTTTAGGTGTTACCGTGGCATTGTTTCGAAAATCTATATCCTTTAATTATATTTTCCGAGTCTGAAACATCAATGAAAATTATAACATAAGATAATTAAAATAAAAATGAGACTGAACTTGTGACCGATTGTTGTAAAGTACCAGAATTGTTCACATATCGTTTATAAATCTTACATACTGACTTGAAATGAATAAATAGAGATATGGACATAAATGTATGAAAGCTAATCCAATAAAATTAGAAACTATGATGCTTATAGTTTACTAGTGTACTTGAAGTTTTGTTAAGTATGTATAATACTTGTTAATTTTACTTAGATGATAGTATATTGGACTCTGGCGAAAAGTGTGTTTTATATCAGGCAGGTAGGTGGTAGAACTGCCTATGTATGGATGGCTCGAATTGTTCATCGAAGTGGTATTTTAAATATCTCCTCAATAGGTCATCAGAACTTTACAATACCATACAGTGTTTCCTTTTATAACAATGTCTATGTAATGACTGAGTCTCAAGTTCTAAGAATGTCTGTAAACTAGATATCATAGCAAAAAGTTTGAATTTCTTGTTTTTCTTTCTTCTGTTTCCTTTTTGTTACATAATAACTCAAAAAACAAAACAATGGTGTCGAACAATTTCACTGAGGTGACATAGTTTCAAAAGTTTCCGCTTTTATAATTATCATTACAGAAATTTGGTGTTCCTTTAAAAAGCTTAAGTACAGGGTGAAACAGGAATTACCAGTCAATATTAGAAAAACAATAAATATTACATTTGGAACCTCTTAGTATTTAGAACTTGGTTACAGATACAGTCTTCCTATGTTTATTGAAACACTGCATTAAAAAAACAAGCATATAAAAACTTTTCATAAAAGGAATTAAGTGTGGGTGTGGCTGATATGAATCCTTCAAAAACAATGCAAAGAAGATAGTGAGGATGTCATTTACATCATCCCTACATAAT